>NW_003303718.1:1289110-1292936 GCF_000142945.1 Phytophthora infestans T30-4
TGCTGCGCACCTTTAGCCAATACCTTGACCTTGTACTGTTCGTCTGGTAGATAGCATATATAATTCTTGGACGATAGACAGACCATTGCATTCCCGGACCATTCATCCTTGAACAGACCAGGCGTGCGACGATCAAACTTAGCTATTCTATCGTTGTAGTCATGTGGAAACCAATCATACTTGTGCTGCTTGAAGTGCTCATGCAGCTCCGGTTTGATACAGTCTTGAAACGGATTATCACAGCTAAAAGCGATGTAAGCACTATCAGTGTCCATTTCTTGATACCGGAAATCTACTCGATCGAAGTAGAAGTCGATGCAGTCATAGTAAAACTGGAGCATTCGGAGTTTAGCAAGCTGGTAGATGGCGATCGAAAGGTGAATTGGGTTCTTGTTCTTGAGTCGCCGCTTCTTCATAGTGATTTCGCACGAGCCATTGAGCTCCTCGAGTCCGTGGAACGTAAAGTGCTCATTTTTTTGCCGCAATTTTCATGTCATCAGACTCATACTTAATCTCTTTGTGCTTTGACATGTCCATTCCGGATCTACCGAAGGCTGAGTTTCCTACGAGCTTCATCATTTCGGGAATCATAGCCTTCGATTTGGCGACGTCACCCTCACGTCTAGCATTTGACACAGCTTTTATAAACGAAGCAAACGCTTTGTGAGAGCTAGCTTTGATGAACGAGTATGTCTTAGTGATTGTCAAACCATGCTCGAGATACCATTTGAGCAGTGGTGCATAGATAAGGATTTTTTCACCAAAATACGATCCAACGAGCTTGCGAGCAGGCTTAGCCCGTTGATTACCACGCGGTCGGTTGTATTCGTACATATGCGTGCCAATAACCTTCTCGTCAGTGCAATCAATCAAAACATTCTTGAAGATGGGTGTCATTTCCGAGAAATAGTCTCTCGTGCTCGGATATCACATTCGAGAAAGCCGAAAGTCTTGTCAGACTTGATGTCATCGACAATGCCAGGGTAAGCCTCAATAGTAGTCAACCGACCGCACGGCATGTCGTTTCCGAGAGCCCACAGGTATAGAGCGCTCGCATCGTATCCGATTACCTTCTTACAGAACTTACCACCTCGAATAGTAGTCTCGTTGCGCTTAGCATATCTGTTAAAGATAATGGACGGTCCACCGGCAATGTTGGCCTTCAATTTAGCGTAGATTTCATTTTCCTCTTGATCAATCGAGTAGACGAGTTTATTCGAGTTGATTTCGAGCAGTTTGTTAAAGCGGAAACATATTCTTGCGGGCAGTATTACATTTGATGCAGCTAATCAAGATATATGGCCAAGCTTATTGTTCACTCTGTCCGCAGAAGCTGTCTCTTCGGTCAGCTGACAATAGCAAAGACTACATAGGTAATTCTGCTTCTTAGCTAAAACATTCAAGTGCTTGAGGCTCATGTTGAACTCACGCTTGGCCTCAGCATCTTGAGCTTTGTAGCCACGCATACGCTTAGCTGGAAAGCTAAAGGCCTTAGCAGGCGTTTTGCTAGGATATTGAAGGTTTTTGAAGCAAGTCTGGTACATGACTTTCTCCGATAGACCAGGGAGCGATACACCATTTGTAAACATATCCAAATTGAACCGCTAGAATAGTTCACGCTGAGCCTTGATAGCCTTGATGAAGGGGACAACATCGAGATTATTGTACCAAATCAGCAGGTCGTTGATCGACTTCATTTCATAGTGTTCCCAGACAAACTGTACCCGCTTGTGGTCATCATCACTGAAGCTTGTCCCACGAAGCCGGCTATTGAAAGCTGATTTCGGAGGGATAGTAGTTTGTTCAAGAACATTGAATGCTGTAATGAACTCGTACGGGAAAATACCCTTATTAAGCCCGCATACACATCGAAGCTTATCACGACACTTGCAATCACCGAGGTAGTTGCTCAGATACTTGCTGTAGCTAGTACCAGCTGGAACATAGTTGATAATATCGAGCATTTTCATTTCCGACGTTGCAATGCACATGTAAACTAGGGTTTTGATGACAGATTTGATATTGTCAGTACCAATAACAGCGAATAAATCGTTTTTGATCAAGTTGATGTCATATCTTCCACTGTTGAACCCAATTACTGGTACTTGACCAATCTGCTTGTCATAATCAGATCTCTGTTTCCCAACACCAATACTGCTGTTCACATTTGTAATGGTTTTGTCCAGATCGACCCCGGGAACCTGCTTACCTGTCAAACCGTGGGCAGTAATGATTTTCCGCAAAAGGGGCCAATACTTACCGACATTGTATTTTTGGATCTTGACCACAACGCTTGCAATGTAGTTGAACACATCCGTTAGCAACGCTTTTGGATCATCATTTACAAAGCAACGTACCTCCTCACTTAAGCTATCTGCTACCGATACTGGAACCGGAACATGATCGTTGGTGAACGTGGTATTTTCTCCATGCTTCACTAACGTAGGCTTAAGAATAGCTTCAAAATCATATACGATGAAATGATCGAGATAGTGATCAATTGACTTGATGGAATACTTGGTGAGCATCGCCTTGATCTTATTTTGAGCCGGGCGATAGATTGTTGGCTCGACTGGGAAGCTTTCAATATTTACAAGCTCACACTGATTCTTTTTGTGATTATGCAGCTTGTCAGAGCTTACAAACACCATCTCACCCTTAGGACATTGGTACTTGTTGTGGAGCATGTCTGTCATGGTTCAACCCATAACCTTGGCATTCAACGTGAGCACACGCTGGCTGTCCAATGGGACAGCCAGCAACTCGTGGCTCCGCCAAGCCGTCTCTACAAGTCAAAGCCGAGATGCTTCTCATATGGTTTCCTAGGCTAGAGCAGGACGACACCAAGAAGCTCTCGTTCCTTAAACTTCATTCTTAATCTCATTCTCAGTTTTACCGCCTACAACTCAAGTCCTACGGCTACAACTCAAGGTTGTATTACCTGCGTCTCACACTACCGCGTGACAGTTAATTAACTTTTGAAGCGTGACGTCGTTTCAAGACACCAGGACTCGATCAATACACCATGGTTCGCGGTCGCAGTCCAAACCCAAGACCTCGACAAACCCGTCGAATGAGAGAGGAAGATGCACCTGGCAACGAGCCTTTGCACGATTCCAACTCGTCCCAAGAAGCCCAGCACGATGCTGGCAACACTGGTGAAGCAGCCCAGCAGCAACCGCCTCCAGCACCTGGTAGCGCGCCGGCTGCAGAGGTCCCCATGCTTCGTCAGATGTTCGAATTCCTAGCTACGACGCAGCAGCAGCAGCAACAGCAGCAGTTTGCTCAGTTAATGCAACAACAAGCGTTGTTTCAGCAGCAACAACAGACAAGTTCCCAGAAACAACAAAAGAAAAAGGGAAACCCGCCAATGTTCAATGGCGAATCAAGTGACGACTTGGAGCTATGGCTCTTTAGTACAGAGCAGTACTACTCTGACTGTCAGCTCGACATGGCCAGCAACACTTCTGAGTTCATCAGCTTAATTTTTGGCAATTTGGGTACATCGGCACGTACGTGGTACCGCGACTTTAAGGTATCACTCGGAGAGAATCCAGCGACGTGGGCTCTATTCAAACAATAAATACGAGAGCGCTTTCGAGACTCTGACCTCCAGCACAAACTCTTATCCAAACTCTACCATCTTCGTTGGACGGGATCCCAGCAGGCCTACACGACACGAATTTAACACTTACTCTCTCAGCTCGATGAGGACTTGCCGGAGGAAGTCAAACGTTGGTTTTTCCAGCAGAACTTACGGCCCGAGACCAGTGCTTTTGTGTCACAGAATATCCCTGATACGCTGCACAGGCAATTGAATTGGCGC
>NW_003303718.1:1295089-1298468 GCF_000142945.1 Phytophthora infestans T30-4
CAGCGACAGAACATTAGGAGCGACAAGGCCAAAAATCGTAACTTAGGGGCTCCCCAATCGACTTCAAAGGAACAGCCGAAGCATAATAGCGGTGGTAACAGAGCGATAAACGATTCGAGGAAGAATCACGACTCTTCAGACAAGCCAGTCTGTAACTACTGCGAGCGCGTAGGTCACACCGAGAGCGTCTGCCGGAAGAAGAAGGCGGCGGAGCGGGTGACGACGCCAAAAAACGCGTAGGCTCGATGGGTTGGCAGCCTGTCGGGCCGACTTCATCGAACGGCGATGGCCATACGTCGTTCGGTAGCCCACACTCTCTGTCACTGCATCTCCAACCTGGACATCGCGGTACAAGAGACAACATCTATGGCTATCTGGCAAAGAGAGCTCGCATCGAAGGCTCTGCTGTGGACGTATTCACTGATAGCGGTGCCTCCTTCAACGCTATCTCACCAGTGGTTGCGTCCAGATTAGCCTTGACCATTAAAGAATCGGACAAGCCACTGAAGATCAAGCTCGGTGTCAAGCGTCACATCAGTATTCCTCGGCGCACAGCTGAAATCGTGCTCGACATGGACGGATTCCCTCCTTACTCGACAGAAGTTTTCGTCATGGACGTTCCGGAGGACAAACATGTATTGCTGGGGGTACCGTGGCTTGTCAAAATTAATCCGGACATCGATGGGTCACCAAATCAATCCGTCCACGGGGGGCGACATCATTAACGCCATTTCGACAATGTGTGCGAAATGCTGCTTGTATAAAGGCTGCAGGTTGTCGACGCTCTCTCACCAGGCGTACTCGATCTCAAGGAGACGCGACTGTGCTCTTCTACGCTCGACACAGCTATCTATCCCGCCACGGAGCTACCAAGATTATCAACCAGAGGCAGTTCCGGAAGGTAAAATTATCAGAAGGATAATTTTTGTTTTATGGTCCATATTGCCGAACCGGAGCCAACAGAGAAGGCCACCCGGCAGCTCGAGCAGGACTGGGACAAGATCAAAGGATCACCTGTGGAACCGGTGGTAATGAAGTACAAAGACACCGTGTTCCGCATGCAACTACCTAATCGCCCACCACAGCGCTCAGCGGATATTGAAGCTGAAGTTGAGCTTGTCGACGACACTCCAGTAGCAAGGAAGCAGTATCGGCTCAGCGAAGAAATGAAACGGACCATACGGCAGTGGACGAAGGAGATGTTAGACGCGGGTATTATCAGGCGTCCAAGTCTCCGTACTCGTCGCCTACAGTTTGCGTCCGAAAGGCAGTTGGCTGGCGCATTGTTCACGATTTTCGAGCAATTGACAGCAAAATTCGCATTCCAGCCACGCCAATTCCTCGGAAGGAAGACATCTTTGATGCAATGGCCAACGGTCACTGGTTTTCTGCATTAGATCTTCTTTGGGGATATTTCCAGGTCCGGCTACGGGAATCAGATATTCCGTACACAGCATTTTCGACTCTAGACGGCC
This sequence comes from Phytophthora infestans T30-4, assembly GCF_000142945.1. Lineage (NCBI taxonomy): Eukaryota > Oomycota > Peronosporomycetes > Peronosporales > Peronosporaceae > Phytophthora > Phytophthora infestans. The sequence goes on from NW_003303718.1 coordinate 1,296,565, forward strand.
AGTTTGAGTACTTGGTCACGCCAATGGGACTATCGTGCAGCCCCTCTGCCTTTAATCGGTTGATGCAGCATGTTTTCAGTGATCAGAAAGCCTTCTGTCAAGCTTACTTTGATGACCTCATCATTTTCACGAAGTCAACCGCGATCGAAGACCACTTACGTGCACTGGATGCTGTCTTGCAGCGCTGCCAGGATCAAGAACTCTACGTGAAGTTGGCAAAATGCACGTTTTGCTCCGCGGAGATTCCGTGTCTTGGAGACAACTCTGGGCGCGATGGCGTTCGAATGGACCCAGACACAGATCCGAGTTAAACGCGAGTGGCCACCGCCTAGGACCAAGCGCGAGCTGCAATCATTCTTGGGGATCTGTGTCTATGTGTTGAAATCTGCGAGAATTACGCGGACATATCAGCACCACTCGTCGAAGCCACCAAAGGAAAAACAGCACAGGAGCAGATTCAACTTACGCCGGAGCAACGTGATTGCTTTACCAAATTGAAAACAGTGCTGACATCGCCACCGGTCTTAGCTCACCCCGATTCGTCAAAGGATTTCCACATCCGGATGGATGCTTCAGACTATGCTGTTGGAGGGTATCTCTATCAACTTGATGCGGACGGCAAGGAACGAGTAATTGCTTACAATGGACGAAAGCTCAATCGCGCTGAATTAATGTATCCCACGCGCGAGAAGGAACTGCTAGCTGCCTTGCATGCAATGCGCGTTTGGAGGGTTTACCTCGTCGACAAGCCATTTTTCGTCAACACAGATCATCGAACTCTGCAAACGATATTGGAGCAGAAGACTTGTTCGCAGCGTCTCGCGCGCTGGCTAAATGAGCTGGGATTATACCAGCCATTGTTTCGTTGGATACCAGGCGACACAAACATCGTTGCGGACGCAATTTCCCGTAATTCGGCATTTCAGCCAAAGGTGTCTACACATTTTGTGTGTTCTTTACCCCAGTTTACTTCGAACAACTTACCACAGCTCACCAAACTGAAGACAGTGGCGGAGACGTTTATCTGCACTACGCTAGAAGCCGACCCTCCATTCTGGAACAATGTACCCAGCTCTACCCTGAAGACTCCGTGTTCGGTCCTCTATATCAGCTTCTGCAATCGTCCCAAGTAGTTGAGACCACACCGCCAGTGGGGCTTCACCGCCGGATTCGTGCGAACATCAACCATTTCTTTCTCGAAGATGACATCCTGTACTTTCAACCGCGTGCTGACGCACCTCGACGAGTTTGTGTGCCGGACAGCCAGGATTTGAAGGATGCTATCATTTATGAGCATCACAATGTTGCTTCCAGTGGCCATCCTGGGTGTCTGAAGACTCTTCTTGCTCTCCAAGACAAGTTTTACTGGTTACACATGAAAAAGACAGTGAAGCGATACGTTACTACTTGCGAAATGTGCCAAAGGATCAAGGTATCGCAACGAAAACCAGCGGACTTGCTTCATCCGTTAGAAATTCCTGACCGTCGATGGAGCCAAATTACTATAGATTTTATTACCGGCCTTCCAAGCTCTCGGCACGGACTCTACGATGCTGTATGGGTAATTGTCGACCGTCTTACTAAGAGGGCACATTTTATTCCGACGACCACTACTTGCACAGCGGAAGAAGCAACCAAAATTTTCCGAGACCAATACCAGCGGTTGCATGGCCTACCAGATACTATCACTTCCGACCGCGACAGTAAATTTACGTATACTTTTTGGTCAAGTTAATGAAGTTCCAGAACACACAGCTGCAGCTTAGTTCGGCATTTCGACCTGATACCGACGGACAAACAGAGCGAACCAACCACTTCATCGCTGACTACTTACGAGCATTTGTATCGCCGCTGCAAACTGACTGGAGCCGAGTACTATCGCTAGCGGAATTTGCATACAATTC
>NW_003303718.1:1300698-1308275 GCF_000142945.1 Phytophthora infestans T30-4
GAGTATGTAGCAATTCTTAAAGCCAATTCGAAGCGTGATTTAGCAATGGTAGTGAAGGATTTCGTTGATGAACGTTCAATCGTTCGTTACTATAACCGGGCTACCGAGAGAAAGGGTCAAATGCTTTTCATTGACTCAGTCAAGGGACAATTGCGATATAATGTTGATCATCCCATTCACATCGATGACGAATTATAAATCGACATAAGTTTTGATTTTTTTGATATACATCAAGATGGCATCGTTTGTTAAGCTTGATTCGACTAATCTCGTTCAAGATGGATACAATTCCACGTGGAAGTACTCTTTCCCAGGGTCTGCAGCTGATTTCAAAGATGTTACTTGCGCTGTTCAGTCTATCTCTATGTACAACAGCGAGTATAATGTCGATTCGCTTCAATTTTTGAATAACTCATTTAAAGTAGAAGTACCAACAGCTGCTACAGCTTCTACCATCAGTATTACTCTTGCTGACGGTATTTACACCTATGCAGATATCAACCGAAGCATTCAGACTGCTCTGGTGAATGCTGGAGCCTATTTGATTGATGCATCGGGAAATAATGTGTTCTACATTCAGCTGAGTGAAAATAGTGTATATTATGCGGCACAGTTTGATTTTAGCGCAACTCCGACAAGTCTACCTGTAGGTTTCAGTCGTCCTGCTGCTGGGCTATACAGCTCTGGTGGTACGGGCTTACCTACTACAACTCGTGTACCACGTGTTATCATCGATAACGCAGCATTTGGGAAGGTTGTTGGTCTAACGACTGGAACTTACCCTGCTTCTCCTGCTACTGTAGCAAGTGCTAAGCTATCGAACATTATTCCTCAGATTCACCCAACCTCGAGCTATATCGTGCGATGTGACATCATTAAGAATGAATACGTAGCTAGCGGTGATATCCTGAGTGCATTCGACCGCGGTGATGCTTCTGTTGGCCAGCTGATTTCGTATAAACCAAGTCAGTATGCGTGGATGAACTGTCACAATGGTTCTCCTTCTTCTCTTACGATCAGTATTTATAACCAAAACGACCAAAAGGATAAGTTCCGTGATACTTCCGTATCTATCATGCTTCTACTGCGGCCAAAAAATAAACTGACTGTATCAAATTTTTTTTTGTCTGATTACAGTCTAAAACTACCCGCTTAGCACGAACCGCAGCCATTCTAGCCTTCATCTCAGCGGACCCTTTTGCAGGCCTCTTACTTTTAGGCACCCCAACACCGTAGCGTCGTCGCACTTCACCACGTACAGATTTGATTAGTGTCTCATGCTCAGGTTTTGTAGCTCTGCTTAAAAGATACGTTTCTCCAGCATCAACAGCATATGTCAGAACCCCCTTACGTTTAGCGTATGATAGAGCATTCTTTGCAGCCTTCTTGACATCAGCTGATACTGAAACGCGACCGCCCGTCCTTCCTTTCCCCTCAACGTCATCGCTATCGTGAATACCAATACCTGTCATCGATTTAATAGCTGCACGAGCAGGGATTTCCAGCCTGTGGGGCTCCGAAAGCAGTAGCTAGAGCAGGTACGGCAGCATCGGCAGCACGCGAAAGAATTCCACTGTCCTTTGCGAATTTGAAAGCCGATTTAATTCCTCGCCAAACTTTGCTCCAAATGGAACCACCTTGAGCTCGTTTGTAACCCTTCTTGACTTCGTGCTTAGTGATATCAAGTCGAACACCACTATCAGCTCTACGTGCCTTAAGGGCCTTCTCGTGCGACGCGGGGTGAAGATGAATAACGCTGCCGCTACCCTTCAGTTCGTCAGCTGTTAGACTGAGTTTACCGGTCTTGACTGCTTTAGTCAGCTTCCGCTCTTGAACATTGCTAGAAATCGTTAATTCACGATACATGCTTATATTTTCTGAAACAAATTATTCTAGAATGGTCAAATTCAGATCTTTCATCTTTTTGAATATATTGGCTGCTTTGAATATAACCAAAGAAGACAGAAAGGCCCGCAATAGTCACCGTATGTCCCTTGGTATTGCTTACTATTGTAACGTTTAATTCCGTATTTTCGTGGAGGCCCTTCGCCCATACCATCAAAATATTCTCCGTTGTAGACTGCCGTCCAATGTCCTACATCGAGATTTGGTGGCCTCAATAGAATTAAGCATGCCCCTTTCTTTGAGAGCGGTTTTGTAATCTCACTAGATTCAAAAATATCATCAAGATGAACGCCTTATTCTTCGGCGAGTCCTATAAGATCGTAATAGGCTTGATAAGGTCGGTCATAATATTTAATTTTATGAAAACTATATTGAGGGACATATAGATTCAACAATGTCTGAACCACAACTCTCCGACCAATACCTATACCAAAGCTCGCTGACAAGCGATCCGGAGATCAAAGTATCATCCGGCAAGCGCGTGCCGTTCGTTATTGATCTAAACCAGGGTTCGTACCAGAATGGTGTTATTACGATTGACGCTACGGCTCAGCTGAACGGAAGTGAGGGATTTGCTCCGCTCCGCGATGCTTACATCATGCTTCCTTACAAGGTTACTATGAAAAACGATACTACGGCTCAGACAACAGCTGCGAATCGTTTCTGTGCTACTCTAAAGTGTGGAAACTGGGACGTCATTGATTCGATGTCTTTAGAACTAAATGGCAAGACTATTGTGAGTATGGCTGACTACAAACTCTTCTGGAATAACATCCGGGCTCAAACCGGCTATAGCTCTCAGTATGTTGAGAAGCATGGAGCGGAGTCGTTCCTTTACCCCGATGCTGCTCAGTCAGTTCTATACAGTAGCGCAGTCACTTCTACTACTGGTGATGGCTATTCGAACACTACAGCATTTTCTCCTTCGTTTGCTGCGACTGGACCATCCGGTGGAGCTTCTATTGCTAGCGATGGTCTTGTAAAGCGACTGCTATCAAACCCTCCATCTGCTGGTTCTGATTTCAGCGCTTCTTGGCCTTCCCTTGGAGCTGCTGCTGCTTCTACAACCATTGCTAACCAGACCGCGCGCGTTGCCTTTGTAGCTGGAGCTGCTACTGCCAATGCAATCATAGGTACGTGGAACTACATGCTTAAGATTAAGTTAGATGATCTTCACCCAATCTTGAAGGAACTTGATCTAATGGCGAATCCCCAGATCCGTCTTTGCTTCAGAGTAGACCAAGGTGTATCAGCGGTGGCTGTTGATGCTGGTAAGGGGATGAAGCTAACTTCAACTACTCTTGCATCGGGTAATACATGTCCCGTGATGGTTGCCGCCTCAAGCACTTGTAATCCAATGGCGAGTGTACTTGCAGCTTCTGCGCGTTTCAGTATCGCGTGGGGAGCTGTTGTAGACTCACTCGATCTTACTATTGATGGTACGTACATGCCTTTCACGACTGCTCAACTTTACGTACCATTCGTTCATTTAGAGAACCCCCAGGCAATTGTCTAAAACATGTGAAGAAGGTACGTTTCAACGATTGCTACGCTCAATGGTTTTACGAACGGGCTGGCACTGGTAAACAGTCAACACAACTAAACGCAGCTTTTGATCTTCAACTATCCGCTAGTGTAAAAAATGCGAAGTATGTCATTCTGCTCCCGTTTGCTGAGCAAACAAGTAGCTTTAACTCTGCCCTCGCTCAAGAATTTCAACCTTGGACTCTACACCCTGGCTCTTCGATTCGCAACTTCAATGTCCGCATCGGTTCTACGCAGTGCTTTGATATTTCTCACGATTATGACTTTCATGAGTTCACCAACGAGGTTGCCAAGATTAGTGCAATCAACGGTGATCTGACTCTTGAACTTGTCAATGGTCTACTTGACTACCAAACTTGGTCGCCAACAAACCGTGTTCTCTTTGCTGATGTTAGTCGCTTGACGGAACGTGATGTACCACATGCCATTCAGATTCAAGGTGTTAACGCTGGTTGCCAGGGTGTTAATATGCTAGTCCTCGTAATCTGTGAGCAGGAGCTGAACTATGGTCGTCTAACAGGTGATATTTTAGATTTTACAATTGCTTAAGGTAAATATTTATTATACATTTCAGTTAATAATCTGTATTGTTATATAGATACCATGTCCACACAACTCTGCTTCGGCAAGCACAAAGGTTCAACCATCGGAGAGGTCTTTCTTAAGGATCCAGGCTATTGTCGCTGGCTCCGATCTCAGGAAATGCTTGCCAGTGCTCCTGATTCTGATATTGCAAAATTTCTACCGAGTAAGTTTGGTAATGAACCCGACGATGGATCGTATTTGCTAAATTTTGGAAAGTACAAGGGGAAGTCGCAAGTGTTTACACTTGATAAAGAATATTTACACTGGCTTCGATCGTGTATATTTTCTACGGAAAAAAGCTCCGAAGCTATGTGCTGCTATTGATGAATTACTTCAGAACTAATTGACTTAAATATATCGATCTTTGATCACTGTAAGTCCGTGTTTATCCTTTTTTATATTATTATTTTTGTTTACTCATTTTATCATTTGTCATCATCTAGCTGTATTGAATCTATTTAAGGTTCCTTCTGAAGTAACGGATGCCTCCTCACGTTCTCAGGTGGTCGAGCGGTTGCCCCGTTAGAAACTGCTCCTTGTACTTAGAAACGACTAGACCTATTCTCCTTGTTAAATTTAATTAAGAAAATAAACGGGCTGAGTTTTCGTCTGAATATTACTACTTTCATAACCATAAATCACGATGTGAAGGTTGTGCTTGAGTCATACAAATAAAGTGTACGGCAGCAAAGGTCAGTCTAGGATTCGGCATTGTTATGTTTTTTTGGTGGAGAAAAGAAAAAGCAGCTGTCATCTGCAAAAAATATCATTGGAGAAAATGCAATTAAATTTATAATTTTAACGATTGATTCTTGCAATGAAAAAAAAACTAGTAAACTCATTGCGACAATTTGCATGCTTTACAGCACTGATGTGTGACCGAACTTTTCCAACCAAGGTTATATTATTTGAATTGCTTTGGTACTGATCGCAGAGAGTGCGGGTACTTCTGCACAGATCAAGGTATCGTTTGCGAAATTTGTTGCATTGATCGTTTGTAGTGCTGCTAGAAAGTGCTACTAATCTTTAAAAACTTCAAGTGATATATTTCTATCTTTGTTGCACAGCACTCAAAAACATGACTCATGCAATGAGACCAAAGTGCTTCAAAGAAATTGTAGCAGAGTTCCTGAACTTCAACGACAACCGTGAGTATAAAGTCGGAGACAGTGTTTAGCGACCAGGAGCTGCTTAGCATCCCACCCGAGGACGATAGCAGATGGATGAACTTTGGAGCGTTTGGTGAAGCGTATCCGGGTGAGGACGCAATAACCGCCTCTGCGAAGTCGGCTAGACTCGCCTATGCTAAGAAGGTATTTTTTTCATTTATGCCTCGTGCTGCTGTTCGGTGGGACCCCGTGCGAAAGAAAGGCAGCCCCACCTGGTAGGTAAAGTCATCATATGAGACCTGGACGTCACAGTCTCCGAAACCAGAAGTATTTTTAGTATTGGTAGTCACACACCCGTTAGACGCTTGGTTGACATTTTTTATTTCTAACGGAGTCCACAAAGTGTGCGAGCTCCAGCAATTCCCAATCTGCCAAGTGTGGGGCGAGTATTGTGTTGACGCTTACTTCTTCCGTCGTGCTCACTGCCCAGACATCGTACGCGACCTCTGCAAGTGAACGAGTAGCAGACTTTCACTGTTAGGATATGAGCCCAAGATTGGAGTAAGCTTCCAGAACTTACGTGAACGCTGACGATGTCGTGGACGCTACCTTCGATGTCAGACTTGGAACTCCGTCTGCGACCGCGTCGCGACGGTTGATGGCTGTATCAACGCCTGAAGCGTCAGCAGCGGCGGAACTGGTAGGTCCGCTGGTTTAGTGGTGCTGGCGGGATTTCTTGTCCTTTCAGTCTCCACAGCCGCAGTCTGCTCCTGCGATGAGCTCACCACCTTCAACGCTCATTTTGACAGGAACTCCGGTGGGTAAATGCTTCAGCGAGATTGCACGTCTAATGGAGAACAACATCAAACGATACCATTGCCACCGCCTAACCTGGCGATGGATGCGGACAGAACCCCACCATAGATGACAGGAAGCTTTAACCTCTATCGCACTCAAGTTATGAACTATTTACATCGGTTTAATACTTGGGGTCTGGTCGATGGATCCGTACAGCGTCCGACTGTAAATGGGAAACTTCAACAACGCTACGACATGTTGGACCTCTTTGCGAAAGATGCGTTGCTTCGTGGTGCTAAAATTGAAGACGCTGAGCGTATGTGTGATCTTTCAACTGGCAAGGAAATGTGGGAAGATCTGGAAGCACACCATACAAAACATGAATTTTCTAATTACGTGTGGGTATTGAAGCATTTTTTCCACGCAACTTACACTCGTGAGCAAGCGATGCATTCTTGGCTTCAGGAGATTCACGACACACGTCAAACGTTGGCTAACCTATGATGATCTCACTATGGACGTGATTCGCATAGGAGTAGTGCAGACACACAGATATGTCGTGTGTCAGTTTTCTCGTATCATGGCTCCCGGGTCCCAACCCACTCTGCAGCAAGTCTTGAACACACTGAAGTCCGAGACCAAGATGGATGAGATCGTCCGCATTGAGGAAGAAGGAAATTTGCAGATCATGCACGTGGCTAAGAAACAGAAGACGGTTGACAAATCTAGTAAACATACAGCTAGATTAAGCCCGGTGGAGCACAATCTGGTGGAGCTAAATCCAGTGAAGAAGGAAGCAAAGCCAAATAAAAAATCTGGTCTGGTAAACGAAAGAAGGGCAAGTGCTTCTATTGTGTTAAAGAAGGCCGTCACAAATTGAGTGTCGTGAGCTCAAATTTGATCTGAAGCACGGCAATGTAGGTACTGAAAAGGCAAAGTGTGGCAGCAATTCTGGTGATAGTTCCAGAGGATATGGGGGAAACAAAGGTGGACCTCCTTAGCCGTTACCATTGGGAATGATCGGTCGTGTTGAAAGTACTTGTGATGTGTCAAGTACTGGGCCTACATTGTTGTCGACGTCTGATTCCTCTAATTCATTATTTTATATTAGACACAGCAGCTATTACGCATATCTGCAATGACGGATCACTCATGACACAGTTCCCGCACTACGTGGAGACGAGCACGCCGCATGAATGGTGGACAGGAGATGTAATAACGGACCATTTGGTATCTCAATTGACTGTATCATTCCTATCCACACAAAAACGACGTGATGAAACTGGAGAAGCGCTTCATTGCGTTCTTACTGGAGTCTGTATTGTTGTTTGATGCCTTGTTAATCTGCAAAGTGTTAATGCAATTGAAGAGCAAGGCTGGCAATGTGAGTCACGGTATCCTCAGGACGGACCTCCGAGACGGCTGTTATGAAAGGGGCCGACAGCAATAGTGTTTATCAAGAGTCGACGTTACTATCGCACTTGTGGTTTGTGTAATTCACCTCGAGTTGCTGCGTCAGTTGTGGCTGAAGTGAATCGACATTTCGGTGGCATCTTCGCTTTGGTCATGTAAATTTTGCAGCATTGCAGCAGCTTCATCGTGATCAGATGGTTTGTGGCATGAAAAAATCTCCTA
>NW_003303718.1:1308741-1351269 GCF_000142945.1 Phytophthora infestans T30-4
TAATCTGATGTACCTGGTCTACGTGTGCGGGGCTGTGTTGCAGCGTATTTCGTCTCTATGCAAAGACGAAAAGGTAAACAAGATACGACAGTGAAAGAAACATTATTTCGAGGATACCCTAAATCCACGACTGGATATCGTGTCCTCGATCTTGTTACCGGACACATTGTGGTGTCACGTGCGTAAGGTTTCGCGAGCAGTGGACAGTGGCGGCTGATTATGTGGATCAGTTGCTTGAGACGTTCTACCCGAAGAAGTCTGGTGTGGTGCTACCTGTTTCATCCCGTATGCGAAGCTTCCTCTTCATGACTACTCGAGCTCCTGTAGCAGCGATGGAACTGCACTGGCGTTGCATAGCTTCGATGAAGTCAATCCTATGGATGCTAGATTTGAGGCGATGTAGTGGAAGAGAAAAAAACTAGAAAACGGGGGAGCTTGAGCTCGATAAAAACAACACGAGTCCTGCGAAACGCAGACGAGTGGGGGAGCTGGCCCAGACTTATGATACTCCAAATTGTAACTTCACTTCTACAATTCGTGTCGATGGACATGAAGATAATACAAGATGTACAATTCATGTTGGAAAAAGCGACAACCGGGTTTGGTTGAAGTTAAACGACGTCGGAAAACACACACCAAATACCCAGTAGTTACGATTCGCAGATCGATACGTACACGTCTTCCAAACGTAAGGTTACATGGCTTTTAGCTTTCTAATTACTTTATCTCAACTACGGACAAGCTGCCCAAGTCAGTTCGTACAGCTCTTGCAGGCCCTGATGATGATGTATGGTGGCAAGCTTTGCAAACAGAGTTCTTTGATATACAAGTGAATCACACATGTATTTTAGTGAACCGTCCATCGAGCACTAAGGCGATGAGCAGTCGCTGAGTGTTTGTCATTAAAAGGAAACAAAACGGAGAGATTGTACGCTACAAAGCTCGACTTACGCTCCGGGGTTTCGAGCAAGTGATTGGCTCAGACTGCAGGGAAGTATACGTGCCGGCTGTGAGCATGGAGGCAATCCGTGTTGTCATTGTGCTCGCATTCTACTTTGACTCGGAACTTCGCCAAATTGACTTTACTACGGTATTGCTAAACGGTGAGATGGATGTCAAAGTGTATATGAAACAGCCAGAGCTGTTCGACGACGGAACTGGATGGGTGTGCCTGTTGACGAAGAGCTTATATGGCTTAAAGCAGACTCCTCTTATTTAAACCGCAACGCTGAAGAGATATCTAGTGAAGCTTGGCTTAAAACCAAGCATAATTGCAGATGGCAATTACATCAAGTGAGTTGATGACTCTCCTATCTTCTTTCAGTCTACGTTGATGATGTCGTTATTGCGACTAAACATGGGAGTATCACGTGGCTAATTCAAATTTGAAGAGTGAATTTAAGCTAAAGGACTTGGGGGATCAACCTCTTGCTGGCTATGAATGTAAAAGTGAAGCCGACTCGAGTAATGCTGTCCCAAGCGTCGTACATTCAACACATTGTAGAGAAGTACTACTCGTGTGGTTCGTACTGAATAGACCCAAACGTAAAACTTGTGAGACCCAGCAAACCCTACGGACCTGACGTAAACAGGAGTGATCTATCAAATCGTAAAATCGTCGGTTCCCGACAATATTTGGTGCGTTGTACGCGACCCGATATCGCGAACGCGGTTCTTGTCTCGAGCAGGTTTCTTGACTGTTATACAGAGGAACATTTGGACTGGCTCAGCGCGTTCTTACGTATTCGAAGGGAACTAGTTCCTGTGAATTGGTGCAACCGAACTCTTTCTGCATGGTAATTTATCTATCGTTGGATATGCTGATGCTGATCTCGGCAATGATATGGACACTCGTTGATCTGTTGCTGGCCAAGCTGTAACACTTGGTGGATGTGTTGTAGCATACCAAAGTAAGCTACATCACAGTGCAGTTAACGATACGTGCAGTGGTGAGCTCACAGCAGCTAGTTGCTGTGCAGATCGAATTCGATGGCTACAGAACGTTTAGTCGACCTACAAGTTCCTGTCGAGCTTCCAGCTCTCCTCTGGACGGACAATGCTGCAAACGTTTAGGTCATGACGCATTCCAGTGGACAGCACAAGTTCAAGTGTCTTGACCTGGCGATATACAAGGTTATTGACTATGTCGATGCTGGTTACATTGTGGTGAAACACATGCCGTCCAAGATCATGCCTGCTGATGCCCTAACCAAGCCATTAGGTACAGGCAAGTTTCACCAACATCGAAAGCAACTCGGTGTCGAATGCCTGTGTGCTCAAGTCGATGAAGAAACAGATGAAGAGCTAGAACAACAATCCGACCCGGATGACGCTCAAACAAGCTAAGGAAGACGTCAAGTTTCGGAGAAGTATAAGACCTGGACGACACAGTCTCAGAAACCAGACGTATGTTTAGTATTGGTAGTCACTCGCCCGTTATATACTTGGTTGACATTTTTTATTTCTAACGGAGTCCACAAAGTGTGCGAGCTCCAGCAATTCCCAATCTGCCAAGTGTGGGGCGAGTATTGTGTTGACGCTTACTTCTTCCGTCGTGCTCACTGACCAGACATCGTACACGACCTCTGCAAGTGAGCCAGTGGCAGACGTTTGCTGTTACATCAATACAGTGAAGCGGTTTGAAGCTCAAAAATAAGGAGTGCAATAGGCCGCTCGGCAGCCGATCGAGTACGAAGAGCTCATTAAATTGCTGTAATTTGGGATAGCTTTACAGGCCAAAAGGACGTTTAAACATCGTGCTAGTAGCGTGATCACGCTGCAGTGACACATGGTCACGAGGATTGACAACATATTGCAGCTTCTGGTTGACAGCTTCACCCCCAATGTGCAGCTTCCGCGCACGTTATTGTGCCAACTGCGCCGATGCAAGAACAGTTTAGAGGAAAGAGGTGCCCGTTAGACATACCGGCCCAAACGCTCCCTCGGTATCGACGAACGCGACGTTTCCCGTCAATGTTTCATATTTAAGAATAGGCGATTGATGCGGTCACATGCATCGGTCATACCGGCTCCTCCTCCCCGAGAGCGAGGTAACTGCGATGTCATAGAGAGGGGAGAAGCTAATGGGCTCCTTTAGCGGAGCTCCCTTGGACAAAAACGTGATAGTAGCTGCATCGGCTTTATAAAAGAAAAGGCACTAACAATAGGAAGCATTTGCCAGAAGACGCAGAAAGATCCTTCTGAGAGATTCGATTATTACAGCCTCAATGGTGCGTCCGTACCGCCCTAGTGCTCTATGGGATCAAGCAACACGGTTCAATGAGCAGCGGGAGGAACCTTCAACCGATACTGATATGCAATCGCTAGGAGCAGCGCCCGAACGACAACTCGCTCGAAGGACATGTAGCCTGTGTCAGCATCCCGATTCGATTTCCAGCGTAGTAGCACCACAAGTACTTCGACCCTTTGCCAATATAGAAACCTCGTTTCCACAATACGATCAATCCGGGTCTCGTCCAAGAGAAGCCTCGGGTCTTATGCTACACAATCTAAAGCCGAACCGCGATGGCCATTCCGTAGAGCGAAGTTTCAGATTCGACACGCTATCACATGCAGCAAACAGCCCAGCCTCTAAAAATATGCAGCGGGGAGCTCAGTGCTCACAATTACAGAAAGGGAGAATAACACTAGGTAATTTGCTCAAGTTGTCCATATCCAAGACAACGACATCAATTTGGACCCACCTCCAACCGAGTACTTCATCCCTGTGTCCCCTTTTTTTGCAATACGACTCTGACAAAGCAGCCGAGGCTATTAATATATTGTATTGTTATGAAATTAAAATGGTCGCTGATATTTCTTACAACATGTTTTTAGTCGTATAATTTGTCAACACAGCTGATATCACTTTTTTGTTCAAGGGAGCTCTGCAAAGGGAGCTTCTGAACTTCTCCCGATGCCACAGAGCAAGTTTTATTGGGGGAGTTTGAATCTGTGTGTATGTGTCTTTTTGAATCTACGATGAAATGACCACTAATCCTAGCGACTCTTTCTTATATGGAAGCCCACAGGACGGAGATCGAGTTGTGGGTCGATTTCTTCTGACAATTTTAAGCAGTGAGGCATTTTACAAACTTTTCACAAGCTCATGGAAGGAAATTCAGTTACGCACAGCTTGCGTAAGGGAGCTGCAACGTATATTACACGAATTGGCTTGCCTAATGACTACATTAATCGGCGTGGAAAACGGCACATGCAGAGAAGTGTTGCTGACGTTTATATCGACAACGCACAACTGCAGTTGCAGCTACCGTGTAGACGGGGCCACAGGGCCCATGCTTCTACGTTGTCAAACATAGCATGCAAGTAGTCACTGATGACCTGCTGGCAAACCAAATTAGCACGATGATTAATACGAAGCTGGGAAGAAGTATAGCTCGAGGGACTGGCATCGATCTTTTTGGGGGCCTCGCTGATTCGGATCGACACCATTGTCTACGATATAAGTCTTGCGGAGCTCAAGCGACGAGTTGTCGCTGCGTACGCTATCATCGATGGCAACGTGGATGTGATTCCTATAAAGCGCGAGTCTATAATAGTTACTGGTGTAGGTGCTTAGCTGCAACGGATTAAACGGCAAGACTGCACAACCGACGCCACGAATCGTATCCCAGTAGAGATTGCTCCATTAATTACAGTTTTTTTACTGCCAATTTTGTTTTGCTTCTTACGATTTGAACATTGTTGTTTTAATATGGAGCCCGTGTTATACTGGGCCGTAAGTTACGGTACCAAGCAAAAGGTAGTCGTTTTCGGTTTTGGACAAGCATATGATATTCTCGCGCTGAAAGCTGATCCTTTTCTCGCTGAGATCCGGCATGTTAATTTGCGCGTTCGGGTCATTTACAGCGAGAGCGGAGCGGTCTGCGCTGTTCTCTCTTCGCACGTGAACTACTCAGTTATATCCTATTTCCCCCTGAGCTAGCATAAAAATCCCTATCCATACCTCTTGTTAGACCGAACACTTCGATCACTTTATCTCTATCAAAGTCCACTATCTTGTTTACTTAGCTGCGAGCTCGCGCATATTACGATCGCTAAAGGCGTTAATTCGCCGATCAGCCTAGAGCTGGTAGCTTTACACGTAATTCGACCAGAATGACCACATACATGTAGCAAACGGTATACGGAGGGATTTAAATATAAATCGACCGTAATGGCAAATCACCCGAGAGTGAGTATTTCTGAAAGGAAAAGACAAAAGAGCTGGAGCTCACAATTCTAAATGTATTTGTCAACTCGGGTTGCCAGGTAAAAATACAACTGAATAAATTTCCTCAAATGTCATTCTCGAACCGCATGTCCACACATCCTTGTGTACACCGCAGCGGATGACACCATCCCTTCGCTTCACTGGTCATATATTACTTTTCCGTAGCGCCGTACCTCTTGTCCCCCGTCCCTGGTACCATGCACACCGCAGTGACGACATGGACAGCTTTGGCTTCGCATGCATATTAGACGGCGTACCCTACAGGTGGAGACGCCCCTTCTCCACACTGCTCAACAATGCTCCAACAACGCCAGTCTTCAATTTGGGACTTAGAATCCGAAAAGGTCAAAGCTGGATCGGCCGCTCGTCCTCTTGCCGAACGGCTTCAAGTGGCAGGTCGTATGCCACTCCAGAGGGGAACCCCAAGATGGTTGCCACCGCTGCAATGGTAGCTTGGAAGGGAAATAGGTTATCTCGGCACCCTGAACCTTTTTATTTTTCCTTTTAGCTTAGTGCGTTAAAGGGTTAAAGTAAAAGGGCCGACCCTTTCACGAACAAATATTTTTTAAGGTTAAATAAAAGTTCACAAGCCGAGCCACAAGCGATGATGGCCAAGGTCCCGTACGCAGTGCGTCACGTGCTTTTTTAACGCCTAGATTTGTACTTCTAAGTAAGAAGTTCCCTTTTGACCCCTCTCATATCAAACTACTACAATACATAAATGTAACTATCTAACAATTTATGGTTCATAGCCCTTTTCCAAGTTAGGAACAGGCTTGCTTCAAGGTAAGAGCCTCGCATTCACCGTGAATGATTTTTTATTGAATGATTCACCCGAAAAGAGCTAGAACATGATTACGGTACGGCGTTCGTATAACGAAGTCGTACATGATTATAATTTCGGATAAAATACAGCTTATTTTATTTAAGCTCTTAACACGGAAGAATTTATTGTTTTTTAATGAAAAGAAACTGCAAAAGGATTTCCGAAGCACCCACTTATGAGTTCACGTGCACTCATTGTAGACGCGGCTTTCCTATGCATTCTCTATCCGCCGCCATCAGAATTGCAGCACTTTCGAGCAGCCGTAGCGCAGCGTCGTCGCAATCGACGTTTAGCCCATGGTCACTTGACAAGTCTTGCCGCACCCTGACGTTTCTAGCGCCTGTCCGCTGTCGCAAGGGTGAGTCAAGCTGGTTCTGGGTGCACACAATGAGTGCGTACTCAGGACCATGCATGCGTAGTGAGCTATCAAGATGGAATTGCTAGCAGAAGCCAGGATTAATTATTCATTCAATCTACCAGTTCTCAGTTTGCATTTAAGGACTCATGTAATAAAGGCACTTTGAAAATTTTCAAATCAGCGACCTGGTTCACCCATCGGTCTGTCAACCATGACCGACTCCACAAAGAAAGACGACAAGGAGCGCTATCTCACGTACTCCATCCCAGTCCGTCCGGCTAACAAGGAGAAGGACATATCCGAAGAAGTCGTAACCAAGATACCGTATTCCGTATGTGCTTACCGACGGAATCATTTTACATACAATACCTCTGATTGGCTAATTAGTTTTTTCAAAAATAATTAGCCAATCAGAGGTATTGTATGTTCGTACAGTCGCTGCTTATGTGCTTACCGACAGCTCAGCACCGCCACAAAATTGTCATTAGCAAAATCGCAGCAGCAGCAACGACAGCCGCGCATGCAAGCACCGCCACCGGGCCGCCCTCGCGTTAATGGCAGTGACCGCAAGACGCCAAAGTATTCCCGTACTTGCTACACCAACGCAACAAAGCTCGCGATTGCTACCTTTTTCGGTAAACACGATGCTGGCACTACATTAGCTGAATATTTGCGTGGTCTAGATGGCCACGCCCGATAACAGAAGCGAAAGGTACTCTTTCAGTGGCGGAAAGAGCGAGAAAGGCTAGAAACGTTGTGTGCTACTCCTAGTCATGCTCGTTTGAAATACCTGCGTTTGAAAGGGAGTGCGACTATTTTTCCTGTTGACGCTGACCATGAGATTGTGCATTGGATAAATGCTCTCCGGAACGTTGGAGCCCCTGTGAGTGCCAAAATGCTTGAGTTTCAAGCCAAACAGACTGCCACTGACTATAATATTTTCCATTCATGGCATCATGGCACTGTTCATGAAAAAGTGACGGTGATGAAGAAAATGACGATACCTTCTAATGAGATATTTCAGCTTGCAATTATGTCTTCTATTCCTAATTTCTTATGAATGTCACTGCTGACTATCCTCCTGATGTGCAGCTACAAATCGTGCCGATGCATGTCAGCAAGCATATACGGAATACGGTAATGCTGAAGCTCATCGACGGTGGCCCGGAAACGTTTCTCGAATGGGTCTACCATTTCAAGCAGCTCGCAAATCTGAAGCACTGGAATGCAAAATCAAGTTTCTGAGCGCCACAATCATGCTAGAAGGAGACCTTTGTAAGGCGTTCGAGGACGCGGCGTTCAGCGACGACGACGTGCGCCTGACCGAGGAGTTCACCCGCGCCCTATACAAGGCCTCCATTGTAGTTCTACCCGTGGACTATAGCGAGAAACGTAAAGAAAACATATATGAGATTACTAAGCCCCGTAATTAGTCACTGGCCGAATACAGCAAGCGGTTTCGTGTACTGGTGCGCATGGAACACACACTGGCGCGACTCTCAGAGAACTCGCCCATGTGCGAAGATGCACTCTGCCGACGCTACAAGCGTGGCTTACCCTATGAGGGCCAAAACAAGTATGATGCAAGCGGACAAGTCTACGCTAATGTCGCTGCTCTTGTTCTGTTCTTCGAGCGAATCGAGCAGGGCGAACAACGCCAACTAAAAACGTTTTTTGCTGCTCGCCATTATACGTGAAATCGTGCTTCGGGTGGGTGAAGCCAAGTGCGTAAGCACTCTGGACGCCAAATGGGCTATTTTTGCTAGACGTTTGGCACCCCAGAGAAGACCAATAACGACCTTTTGCCTGCCATGGGGCAAATATCAGTTTAAACGCCTTCCTTGGGGTATTTCAACCACCCCGGACAAGAGCCAGTCATGCTTGGAGCGTATTCTTGGAGATCTTACTTTCGAGATTATCTACTTGGATGATATTCTGGTCTTCTCGGAGAATGCAGTGGATCATTTAGAGCACTTACGAATTGTATTCGAACACTTGAGGCGGTACGACGTGACTTTGAACGCATAGAAGTGCTACGCTCTCCAAGAACAAGTAAACTACCTGGGATTCACGCAAACGACCGTCGCTATTCAGCCCCTGGCAAAGGAAGTTGAAGCCATTAGCAAATGGCTGAGCCCCTTAACAAGGAGGAGCTGCATCGCTTTCTCGGGATGATCTCGTATTATCGGGAAATTGTGCCCAATAAATTGGCACTGACAGCAAGACTCAACC
This sequence comes from Phytophthora infestans T30-4, assembly GCF_000142945.1. NCBI lineage: Eukaryota > Oomycota > Peronosporomycetes > Peronosporales > Peronosporaceae > Phytophthora > Phytophthora infestans. The sequence continues at coordinate 1,317,391 of NW_003303718.1, forward strand.
TCCTGGCGTCGAAGCATATTCCGTTCGTGTGGACCCCAGAAGATGCTGAGACCTTCCGCAATATCAAGGCTGCACTTGCTCGCAGCGTGTGGTTGGCCCCCCCTTATTACTCTCGGCTCTTTCGCGTCTTCGCATGTGCTAGTGGTCGACAGACTGGAGGCATTTTTCAAGGCAAGCGTATCCTCGCCTTGTTTTCGCGGTCAATTACTGAGATGCAGCAGAAATACTTGACTATGGAATGGAAATACCACGACCTCGACTAGAAGCAGGAGGACTTGCAAGCTGCCCGGAGCACGCGTGGGGGTCCGGTGATGGCACCCGTCAGCCACGGAGCAAACGTCAACTCAACGGGCTATTGGCCTCACGAGGAGAGCTCTAGGGCTGACCTTTCCCTGGAGATCCTCGTCTCTCCTCGTGGCCTTGTCGGTGGCCACACTTCTAAGGGCGTTTACGAACGTACCCTGTCCAGAAGGAGCAGTTTTCGTCGACAACTTGGAGCATGCTTCTCGCGCCTCACCGAATCCTTTTAAAGTCCTTCACGACTTAGTGTAAGAAGCCCGAGAGCCGGTGTGGTCTCTCCCCTCTCTGGGGCTATCCCTGGGTTCTTTTCGGGAGCTGTCCCAACTGGAACTCGTGTGAGGACATGCTCTGGGCCTGTGTGGAGTCTCTAAAGTAATCACCCTCAGAGTTACGGGAACCCCATGAAGATCGGCTGCTGTCCCGCATCCTGTACTAGCGTGATATTCGTGTCAGGTTCGCCCATTTGGTCAGCAAGCGCATACTGTCAACTGAAGCGCGCGACTTTTACCGCTCATAATGAGCGCGGGTACGGAGTGTCGTCAACGTCCGTTCAACATTCGGGCAAAAAAGCCCGGACTACTTATGAAGGTGCAGCCGCTTCTGTTCCCCGATTACGACAGTCTTTGGGCGGTCAATTTGGAGTCGCTCAATTGGCTCCCAGGAGTTCTCGGAGTAGGCATAACCCCTCCACTTCACGAGGAGCTGTAGCTTAGCGCGACGCCGTTGCTTCGGGAGAATCCGCCCCACGAGGCAGTGAACTTCTCCGTTCCGGTCAAGCAGGGGCAGCGGTGTCCTTGTACGTGTACGGGTACTCGGCGTCTCCGGAACGTCACTATCGTTCGAGTGCTTGTCCGGCGGGTCCGACACAGGGCCCTGAGGTTGACCGCCTTCGTCAACGCGCTCTCGTGCTTAAGATTGCAGGACTGGCGGTGATGCTGCCACCCAGGCCGGGAATCAGGGCGAGCTCGCTCGTCTTGCGGGCCGCCTGGACCTGTTGGAGCATGAGGTATCGAGCCTGCATCTGCGGGTGGACCAGTGGGCCGCTTTGTCCGATCTTGACGAGGCCTTCCGCATGATCCGACGTAATGAGGCTCTACTGCCACGCCCGGAGCCGTATTCGGCGCACTCCTGGTCGTACGCGTATTGTGCTAACCCGTACTCGACGTACTCGGCGTATGGCCCTGGGGTTCGATCGTACGGGGCCCTTCCAGCGTGCGGTCTCGACCGCAGCCTTGCCGTTCAGCCCGAGGCTTGGGTGCCGCCACCGGCTCCGACGCCTTCGTCGACATCTGTTGCAGGCCTTCGTTCGAGGAGATGGACGAAGGTGGTCTGCTAGTCAGCAACCTCGTCTGGATCATGGTACCGCTTCAGACGTCCAACGTAGAACGTCGGGTGCGTCGTCATTGCCTTACCCAGGTCGATAGTGTACGACACACCACGCCTGGCCAGGACCGCTAATGGACCATTGAAGCGGCGCTTCAGCTTGTTGCTTCCGACAGAGCTGACAGTAGTCTAGCGGTAGGTTCCTCGTGTCTTATAACACTAACTTACCCACCCTCGGTACTGTTAGGTTTCCTCTCCCATGTTTGTCATATTACTCCTTCTGTCTGTCAGGGCCAACTGCCATTGCATCGCGGACCCTGATGATCACGCATAGCTTGGTATTCACAAGAATTCCTCTTGTTTTCGCCGTGAAACCGGTCTCATATCTGAGACCTGGGAGGAAAAAGCTTTCCGAGCCTCTCCTACTTAGAATAGAGGAGGCAATGTCTCCTAGATGAGTGAGAGACACTCAGGGGTGACGGAAGCCGTTCAAATAGATAGGCGTGAGCCCCGTGGACGCGTGCACCGCGTTGTTGAGCGCAAACCCAACAGCTGGAAGCAGCGTCGACCTCGTACGCGGGGCTTCCGCGCACACACTGTGCCGAGAGCCCTCGAGCACTCTATTGCCGCGCTCTGTCTGGCCATCTGATTGTGAATGGTCCGCAGAGGACATCTGTAGGCGAGTTCCCAGTACAGGAAACAGCATTTTCCAAAATGCAGCCATGAATCACGGGTCTAGGTCTGAGACAATTGTCTCCGGGAGACCGTGATAGCGGAACACGCCATCGACGAGCAACCTCGCGGTCTTCTCACTTGTGGCGGTAATGGGTACTGGAGCGAGATGCACCATCTTGCTCAGCCGACACACGAGTACCAAAATCCCAGTGCTGCCGTGTCCATCGGCAGGAAGCCCAATGCTGAAGTCAAGGCTCATCGACTTCCAACAGTCAGCTAGAACGGGCAGACGCTGTAGCGAAGCCGAGTCGTGCCCTGCGGGCTTAACCCGATGACATGTTTCGCATGTCTTCGCGTAACGTGCGACCCACTTGTACATGTGGGTCCACCAGAAGGCCTGAGAGACTGACAGGAAGGTCTTGTCGCGGCTTAAGTGGCCCCTGGAGGGCGTGTCGGGCGCCTCCGCGAGGATGTCGAGCTTCAGATCTATGTCGCTGGGTTCTACCACCCGTGGAGGTTAATTGGGCTCACCCGGTAATAGAGGAAGCCATTCTTCAGCTCATATCGGTGGAGTCGAGAACGACGTCGCGCCGAAAACTAGTCGGACTTCGCGTTCGTTCCTGCCGCGAGAAACTTGACGATAGACATGACAGCCTCATGATCCCGATACGCCATGCGTATCCGATCAAATGGATCCGTTGTCACCCGTGTGCGGGGGGCCAACTCGTAGTCGGGACGCCGGGAGAGGGCATCCGCAAGCACGTTGAACTTGTCCGGGCTGTACTCAACGCGAAAGCTGTACTGCGCGAAGAAGGACAGCCACCTCGCCATTCGTTGGGAGAAGTGAGGCAAATTTGTCGCCGTCCTCAATGATGCGTGGTCTGTGTAGATCGCAAAGGGCCGTGAGCCCAGAAGATGAACCCGAACCTTCACAAGGGCATACTCCATTACCAGGCGTTCCTTGCCGTGGACAGGGTAGCTCCGTTCGGCGACTTTTAGCCGCCTGGACTGGAACGAGATGACTCGAACATGTCCAGCCGTGTTGGCCTGCAGCAATGCATAACCGATGGATTAGTCGGAGGCATCGCTGACGACGCTGAACGGCTTTGTCTTGTCCAGCAGGGTAAGGACAGAAGCCTCTTGGAGACCGGCCTTGATGCTGTCAAAGGCATCCTGGCGCTCTTGATCCCAGCTCCAGTCGGCGTCCTTCTGAACGAGGTCCGACGAGGGTTAAGCGAGGCTCGTGTACCCGGTGCTGTACTTGTGAAGGTAGTTGGCCAATCCCAACCACTTTCGAAAATCCTTCTGGAATCGAAGCGTTGGCCATGCTGCAATGGCCTGGATCTTGTCTGGGTCAGCCCAAACCCCCACGTTACTGACGAAGCAACCGAGAACATTGATCTCTGGTGAGGCGAAGACGCACTTGTCGATGTTGCCGTAGAGCTTGTTCGCTCGCATCACGTCCAACACTTGACAGAGGTGCCCCAAATGCACCCCCAAAGCTGTCTTGCCTCCCTCGGCACGGCTAAGGGCGAATATATCGTCGAAGTACGTTTGTACGAGGGCTCAAAATGGCCTGAACAGCTGCGTCACCAGGCGGTTGAATGTCGCAGGGGCGTTAGCCAAGCCCTACGGCATGATGAGCCACTCCCAATGCATGCCGCTTGGCGTTCTCACCGCGATGAGCGGGATGTCGCTTTCGTGCATCCGGATCGGGTAGTACCCGTCTACCAAATCCAGCGCACGGTATAGTACGCTTCCGGCCATGTTGCTCAACAACACATCCTTTCGTGGGATTGATGTCTGGGACGGCACCGTCGCGTTGTTCAGCTTGCTATAAGTGTGAACGAGACGCCGCTTTCCGCTCGGCTTCCGAATGCAGAAAGGTGGCGTCGCGTGTGGGGACTTTGACTCTCGCACCATGCGTGCCTTAGCCTTCGCAGCAAAGAAGGCATCGATGATCTCGCACTATTCGAGTGAAAGGGGCAATTGTCTTGTGACACAGTACTTTGTGTCACGCACGAGATCGATCGCTTGCCGTACGCCTCGATCCGGTGGGAGTTGGGTCGGTGGGTGCTTGTTCACCACGTCCGCATACTCCTTCACCAAAGGATTCACCGGATCCTTGGGGTTCTTTAGAATCTTAGAGCCCAAGCGTGTATGACGCTGTTTGGTAAGCTCGTCTAGGGCGTCCTTGCCCAAGAAAGAGGAGGAGCTCAAGTTTTCAAGAGTGCCCTCAGATCTTATGAGCACCATCTCGGCAACTTCCCTAACCTTGGGGTGGGCCACAAAAGCCTCGGCCGTCATGTCCTCGTGGTTCAGTATCTCTGCAACCTCTGGCAACGGTGCCAAGTGGATGCTAGATGCCTTGACGGGTAAACCGGTCTCGGAATAAAAGATGTGATAACACACTTTCACCGGCCGTGTGGGAGGAGCCCGGGCCCTCGACACCGAATCACTTGAAGCGACGTCGACGCGGACCGTGACGTGGAACTTCGCCCACTACATCTGGGGATGTCGTGGTTCCGACATCCGAGGTGCTATGCTACCCACAGAGGAAGCGCACCCCGCGTCTTCCTCCTTAGTTATGGTCTGGGCGACCTCGTGTGGTTCTGTGTTCCCGATTCAGGAAGCGTATCCGTCGTTGTCCTCTTCCGTAAAGGCGTGGGCGACCGTGTGTGGAACTCTGTTACCCTCCTTGTACACGCTATTACCAGCGTTCGTGACAGCTGCAGCTGTCTGCGGAACTATGTTTCCCGCTTGTGTACCTAAGCTACCCACTTGGCCGGCGCCTCCTAGCGCCGCCACCACCGAAGCGTCCTCGGGGTTCTCATATACGTCGACGGCTACCAAGCATCTGCTGGATAATTCGGTACCCTGGCAAACCTTGCAGGTGCCCCGGTCCTGACAGAGGTGGGAACATGACTAACCAATGCTCTGTCAGGATTCGCAGGGCGGCTGGCACCGATTGCCTTGCCTCGCCGGGTAATATAGGCCTCGTGATTCTCGAGCCAGGGCATGCCCACGGTCAAATCGTAGGGATCCATGTCGAGACTGTAAACTGTTCTAGGCTGTTAACAACTTGACAGCCAGATCCACTTGGACGTTGGGGACAGTGACGACCGTTCAGTCGGCCAATCGCACTTACACCGCCCCGTTGCATTTGCTTTCTCTCAAAACATCAGACAACTTGTTGCTATTACGAGCAACCGTCTAGCGGCGTGCAAAATTCTTCGACACCCCAGAATCGATCTAGATTTTAAAGGGGCGACCGAATCCCCGTACACATCCGTGTAATACGAGTTGCCCGCCGCTGCTCTTCGCCGATTTGAGAGTACGAAGATCCTCAGGGGCTAAGTACCCGTGGCGCGCGTCACCCGCAACCCCTCACGAAGACTTAGTCCTTCCCCTGTAGGATCGCCCCGCCCCTACTGGTATCCAGCGTCCCCCTGTCCCCGGAATCCTGGCTTCTGCCAGCGTCCCTTGAGGACGGGCTTGGGAAAAGTCCGCCTGCAGTGTCTTTCCGCGGGACGTTTGCGCTTGAAGTGTCCCAGCTTTTCCCAACCGAAGCAACGAATGTAGCGCTGCTCGGCGGACCCGAATTCGATGGGAGCCGGTCCGGTGGGGTTTGCTAAACCGAGATTCGACACAGAATGTCCTGGCCATGTTGAGGCCGGCGTGCGCGCCTGCCGAGGGCTGTATACTTCCTGAAGAGCCACTTAAATCGCCTCTTCAAGGGTGCTTGACTGCACCCGGAACCGCCGGTCCCACTCGAATGCCGTCCATGAACACAGTCATCTTGATGCGCACGCTAAGTGGGCCGCCCACTAGGGACGTCGTGAGCTCCCGTATCTCTTGGACGACCTCGTGCAGCTCGCGCCTTCCTTGCTTGCATGAGAGGAAGTGCGAACGCTGTCGGTGCTCGTAGTCCGTCCGGAGGAACGCGGCTCGCAGCTGTTCGCACAGCTGAGCCCAGGATGTGAAACATCCAGGTGATGTCGCCTCCCGCGTGTACACCCAACTCTTAGCACGACCGCTAAGGTTGGAGAGCTCAAAAGCAACGCGGCGTTTCTCGGTCGAGATTAGAGCCGCGTTTATCGCTAGCTCTACTTCTCGGACCCAGAAGTGAAGGCTCTCATCTTCCTTCCCTTCACCTCCAGCCATATTGGATTCGGGTGTGAAGGGCTTGTTCCCGCCGCCGGAGCCTGAAGGTTTTCCCGCACATGTGCGGTGAGCCCTTGCTCGTAAGAGGCAAACGCTGACACTGTTTGGCCGGTGTTGACGCCACCAGGTTCTGCAGGGTGTCCATCCCGAACATGTCAGCCATCCTTCGAACCGACTCGAACTGTGAGTCGTTCAGATCGGATAAGTCGTTCCTATCCATGGTACGAACTTCAGAGAGGTTCAGGTAGTCTATCAACGTTGGCGTGAATTTACTACAAGTTCTACCAAGTGTGACGGGTTCACACAGCACCTTGCGCTAGAGGAAGTTGGCTTCCGAGAATATACACACTCTCAGTGAACGACAGTATACAAGTCCCTTTTTGCCTAAGGGAGCGAAGTGACCAATTTAAGGTAAATTGTAAACTGAATATATTTATAAATAGGCTAAGCTTGCGTTAAATAAACAAAATATGAGTCACCTATAGAAAAGCAATGTCATCAGCCAATAATTGGCTCCGGACGACCCTGGTACCATGTACCAGATATCCCGAAGTGTCACATGTCACACTTCATGTAACTAGGGTTACACTGGGGGGCTACATTCCCCGTTACAGTTGCAGTCTCACGCTCGGGACGGAGCGTGGCCTCTCGTCCCATGTGGAACGCCTGGACGCCCGATTGGATGTTGCTGGGTGTTCGCCAAGAAGCGTGACGGGAACGGCCAAGTCATTAGTTCAAGGCACGCCTGGTAGCGGAGGAATTCAAGAAGAAGTTTAGAATAGACTTCTTTTAGACATAATCTTTTGTTGCAAACTGAATCCGATTCGTGTAGTGCAAGCGGTATATGTAACATACGGCTTCATTAGAGCAGCCTGAACAGTATCATAGTGAACGTGGTCTACAGGGACGTCCCGCTCGGGTTGGAGAACGCTGAAGGTATGCAGTGCAAACTGGATAAGGCAATCTACGGTTTGAAATAGCTTGCGAGCGTGTGGAATAAGACATTTCATCGCGTGTTCATTCGGAGCGGCTACAAGTGTTGTGGTGCCGACCAATGTGTCTACGTGAAGCGTTATAGGAAGGGCTTCGTGTACCTGTGCTTGTACGTGGACAACATGATTATTGCGGCGAAGACACGAGAGAAGATCCGTGAAGTCAAGGACGCACTGAAGAATGCCTTCCGGATGAAGGAACTTGACGAGGCCAAATTCATCCTGGGTATGGAAATCAACCACGACACGTCACCTGGAATGCTTATGATCAAGCAAACTTGGTATATCAACGACGTTGTAGAGCGCTTCAATCAGCAGAACCCTAAGGATGCGGAGAGCCTGTGCGCATCAAGCTTGACGTTCTCGAAGGATATGGCACCTATGACGGAAGTGGAACTCCTCGAGATGCAGTCGAAGCCTTGCCGTTCCTTGGTCAGACGTCTAATGTACATCACGACATGCACTCGGCCGGATATTACGCACGGGGTGACTCAGCTGCCCGGTATTCTCCAGGGCCCAGGGCGACAGCACTGGAAGGCAGTAGCTCGAGCTCTTCGCTACCTGAAGACAACGCGTGAGCACGGTATTGTTTACCAAGGCCGTTCCGTGAATGCCTTGGCTCAAGCGTACACCGACGTGGACTGGGGCTCCAACATCGACGACAGACCTTCCGCTCACGGTGTCATGGTTATGAACGGGAACGCACTGGTGGTGTGCAAATCGAAGTACCAGAGGACGGTTGCACTCAGCTCGGCGGGAGCAGAGTACATGGCTTTGAACCTGTGCACCCAAGAGGTGCTGTGGACACGTACGATGCTTAAGGACATGGGTGGGAGAAACGCAGATATACGAGGACAACCAAAGTGCAATTGCACTAAGAAGACGCGTCGGATACCACGCAAGGACCTCATCCGGTACCACTTCACTCGTGAGAGCGTTGAACGCGGAACGGCCAAGGTGGACTATGTCGACATGAAGTTCCAATTGGCTGACATGCTGACGAAGGCACTTATGACGAAGGTCCTGGCATGCCAGCGCGATGCGATCGGTATTAAGGACCAGGCTACCGTGCAGTAGCGGTGCGTGAAAAAGTTGCAGTTGCACCGGCTCTACACGGTTTAGCGTACCCGTTGGAACGGATATCGTACCGTTCCACTATTGGCTGGAACGGCTTCTAAAAAGCCATTGGGTAATCTCATGCTGGAACGCTATGATTGGATGAAGGCACATGGCATTCCTGATCACGCCACACTAACGAGAAAACAACAAGAGGAACAAAAGATAGATAGTGTTTAGAGAGACATGTTGGACAGTTTTGGTAAGCACAAATTTACTCACTTCGGCATTTGCCTCTTACTCAACAAGCCCCAAACAAATATTACCAGAACGCGATTAGTGAAGTTCAGTCGTCGCAAATCACCGTGGAACGGGACGCTTGCGCTGATCAACGGTAGCGAGCTATAGACGTTCGGGGCAAGAAATAGTAATCCCGGTCGACACAAGTAGCAATATTAATAATATAAAGTCAAATGTATTAAGTCAACTCGTGGTTTCCAGGCAAAGTTTACGACTGACCAAACGCACCTCACCAACAATGTCGAGCTCTGTTTAGTCGAACAGCACGTCACCACGTTCTTGGGTACGCTGTTGCCGGTGAAGTACCTCCCTTCGCTTCGCTGTCCGTCGCATATGTTGCAGTATTGCCGTAGTCAGTGTCGGCCAACCCATGGACCTTGTTCATCGCTGTAACGACAGGCAGTACCTCGGCCAGAGCCGCATCTTAGACGATGTATTCAACTGGTAGTGTTGCTCCCTCTCCACACTTCACGTACATGCGACAGGGTCAGGCCCTCAATGCGGACAACGGAAATCGACAATGTCAGAGGTGATTTGGGCGATCCGACGACCGCTCATCCTCTTGACGTGCGACTTCTAGCTGATCGCAGGTCACTCCAGAGGGGGAACGGGAACCGTGCCCAAGACGGTTGCCACCGTTCTCACTCGGGACATCCTCCCTGACAGAATCTCTACGCCCTCGCCGAGCTCGCCTAGAAAAGTATTCCTTATCCGAATCCCTCATATTAGCACGCAAAGCCCGTCGTTCAGCTTGTATCCCAGTCAGCGTGCGTACTTGCTGTTGAGGCGTCTCCACAGAGCCTCCATCCGCTCCCCAGAATGCTCCGCTAAGACGGTTCAGCTTGCTCTCGTTCCTCCATGTCACGGCTCCAACAGTCGTAGCAGACCTGGGCCACAGCAAGCGGCGAACGTCCTTCCGACGTATACTCATACCGTCGAGTAGTATAGCCTCACAGTTAACGAGGACCCACCTAACCCCACGACGCCCCCATTACTCGCAAACGTGTAATCCATCGTCACCGTTAAGATCACTACCCCAGGCCACCCTACACAAACACCTTCGACGATTTCGTACAGGAACAGCACACCGTAGAAAGTAGCGTAGACGATCAGCGTCACCACGGTCCACCAGACAACTACAACAAACCACGTATGAGCCCACGTTCTTTGGAGCTCAGCACCTGAGCCGTACCAATACTTCACTGTCGTCTTCCACGTCAACGTCACCGCCTCAGGTAAGAACACGCACCAGTACGCATGCAAGGCGTCGAACCATTTGTACAGCAGACGCCCTTGACCGTCAAAGTGTTCTTTCCTCGCAGCGAGCACCACCATAGGAGAAGCCAGTACGGCTTCATAGGCCTTCCACCATTACGTCCTCCATGCCTGGTCTTGTACGGCAGGACTGCGCACAAAAAGCTGCAATAGCGCGTTATACAAAGTTTTAACATCTTAGCCCACTTGTATATGAGGTAATTGCCCAAAGATAAAAGTCGCAGGACCATACCTCTGAGAGGTTCGGTGACGGTCCAAGCCAAGATACCACTCCCCCCCCCCAGCGAACAACACCCACGCATGCCTGAGGTCCAGTCCCACTCCAAACCTACATGTCGACACGACAGCGTCTTGACTCCACGCCACACCATCTCTCACGTAATCCATCGCCCAATCTCGACAATCGAAGAATGAGTCCATCACCTCCACGGACCAACCGTTCTCCATCGCCACTAACGGTCAGTCCAATTCACTTGGCTCCGCACCAGCCAAGGGACCGTCCCTTGGTCAAGTCACCTCACCTCACCATCAAAACGGTGGCTTCACGTCGTTAACCACCATGTCCGTCATTATTACTGCAGCTCCCTGTCGCGTCGCAGGAGGCAGACATCCTAAAGATAATTCCGCAAGTAGCACTCAAGCCCCCACGTAGCCATGACCAAGTCATCGAAGAAGTCTGGGCGACCCCAACGGTCGAAGACCAACACCGCTCTCGCCTCGACGACGAAGACAAGACGGCTGACGACGCCATCCCTCTGCACTTCATGAATGAGTTGTGGCGCCGCCTCCGAGCCGTTCTGGCTACCAACAGCCACTCCGTCGGGCTCGACGCCCTTGACCGACAGTCTTCCGGCCCCTCGCTAACGACACTTTTCAGGCTCCGTTGGTGAGTGCTGTCGTTTTTTTGCCTTCCCCAGAAAGCATATCCGACGGCCAGGTCCGAGCGCACGCCGTCTTCCAAGCACCGGTCACCCAAACTCGTTCCTGCTCGCGTACACCTCTCAAGCCACCCCAGCTAAGAAACAGCGTACGTCCAAGCAGGCAAAAGCCAAGCTTCCCTTCTTGTTCGATCTACCGGCCGGCGTAGACACCACCATCGAGCGCGGCCTGGAGCGCCTCGTGAAGATCCTGGAGGGACAGGATAAGACGCCGTCTCTTATGGCCTTCCCGTGGAAGGGCTACCGCGTCTGGTACGACCCCAAGCACCACCCCGAGCTCCACCGGAAGCACTCGCGCTTCTGGATGCGTTTTTGGCTTTAGCTCCTACTTCGCGCGCTGTATCCGCCGCCTGACAACGCTGCCGCTCACCGCAAGTTGAAGGCAAGCGCGCTTTAAGCTCATCTGAAATTGTTGAGCGCCTTCTTCGAAGCGATGGGCTACTACGGGATGCTGACGGCGTTTAAAGAGACCCTCCGACAATCTTAAGTGGTTCGGAGACAGGCCTGCCAAGCACACTAGTGGAGCTAGCGACGACTCCAAATCTCCAGCCCAAGAAGACCTCGGGGTCCTGTTCAAGCGTCACCGCCGTCGGTACGGTCAAGTTATCGCCAACACCCTCGATTCCTTCGAGGTGGACAGCAGCGGCTACCGTTCCATCCCTGAACTTCTTGAGACGAGTCAAGCAATAGACCCTACGCGCCCCAAGAACCTGCGACGTTCGGACAAGGCCCTGGCTCGCGTCGCTCTGGACGTTTCTGGAAGGAAACCAACGAAAGAGAGCTGGGTCGGCAACCGCAGCCGTGGCCCGTGAAAGAAGATTCTCTCTGACCGATCTCTCCGTGTGACTCAAGCCAAAGTCGCCACGCTGCTGACGGCAGGCAAACCCGTAATAGTGAACAATGCTCGACCGTTCCAGACGTCCGAACAAGAGGATGACGATTCCGACTTCGAAGAAAACGGAGAGTTGACAGCCCTGCAACCCTCCCCGCCTGTCAAGTATCAGCCTTCACGTTCTCCCACTAAGCATCTAGCGTACTACCTGGGACTCTCATCCGACGAAGAAGCCCAGGAGCAAGAAGAGGGCCACCCAGGCAACGACCACGACGACGAAGAAAACAATTAAAAAGGCCCAATAAGACACCAACGAAGACGCCGACGACCAAGATGACGAGGAAGACGACGAAGAGGCCGCAGGAAACCCCTCTTCTACCGATAACGGAGTGGCGTCCGACGCAGGCGACAAGCCAAGCAAGACCTCAAAGCCGTCGTCGGCTTCTCCCGACTCTCTAACTCCCAAGTGACGAGGTTACCATTGCTGAGAGGAAAGATTTAATGTTTCTCTTTTCCGTTCTCGTAAGCCTGATCGTTCCGTCCATAACCCCAAATAATAAAATACTCACCAACACGCACCACCATCCTACTTCCGAGTGTCCGTCCTAATCTCCACAGAGAAGCCGTTCTTTGCTGACTCGAAAACTTCACCACTTCACTTATACGATAAGTAACACGTTCTTGTCGACTTCCGCATTAGTGTCGGCCAACCGAGCATTTGTTCGCAGCTCAGGCAACCCATTTTTCTTTCTTTCGTCGTCTTCATAAGACATCACTAACCGGGCATAAGCCAGCATCAAAACCGTTTTGTAGCCGGAAGGTCTCGAAATTCGCAGCTACAACCAAGGTTTCGACGGCACGGCTCACAATCCGTTTTGCCACCACTTCCAGTAAAGGCGTTTCGACTCCTGTTAATATCATGTCTTCTCGACCAACCGTTAACCGTTCCACAAAACGTGTAGGCGGGAGGTCGGATTCATCCAGGGGTCCATTACTACTTCCTACTTCGGTCTCCTCAGCGCCAGGCGGTACTTCATCCAGGATCGGTCGAGTCCATTTACCTCGATACGTTTTGAGTCTGTTCACATTCACGGTTACCAGCTTGTCAAGATGAGTGGAAATTGCAACCTTGCTAGGGTTCTCCCCGACTTTGCTAGAGACTCAGTAAGGACCATGCCACGAGAAATCGAGTTTCTTCGTCCTCGTTTCACCTCTCCTAGCCCTGAAAATCTGGTACACCCAAGCGGGATCTCCGGCCTCGTTCGTCGTCTCCGCTTGATCCTCCGGCCGCCTAGCGTGCCTGTTTTGAGCCTTCAAAAGCTGACGTTTTACTAAGTAGCGAGAGTCACGCATCGAACGGTACAGTTCCCTTAGATACTGGCCACTTCGTTACTCTTCTATTTCGCTCCGAGGTTCAGAAAAGCTACGTCGAGTGGTAACGCGGGGTCCCGTCCTTACAAAGGGAAGAATGGGGAGTCTCTAAGCGCTTTTTGGTAGGCGGTACGGTAGGCAAACAACACTCGTGGCAGGTAGACATCCCAATCGTTCTGAGCTTCACTCACGTGCATCTTCAGCACCCCTATGCGAGGACAGCTGAGCCGTTCCATAAGCCCTTGGGTGTGTGGATGATACGCTGCACCGTACCGTTTATTGATACCGAGCGTCTGGTAAAAGTACTGTACCACGTCCGACGTGAAGGTCGAGCCGCTGTCGCTCAACAGCCGGGACGGAAGCCCGTGTCGAGCGACGACGCCATTCACCATCACATCTACAAAAGTCACAGAGTCTAGCCGTTTCACCGCGAACGCCTCGGCCCACCTTATAAAGTAGTCTACGAAAACCTGAATATAATGGTTTCCACCTTCTGTCACAGGTAATGGTCCGATATCATCCACGACTAGCAAGTCGAACGTCCCCTCAGTTCAACCACTGGCATCCTTTGCATTACTCCTCCGCTCCACGGTCGAGAACCTTTCCCACTGCCACCCTTATTGCATTCTGACAAACACTTAGTCACATCCTTACGCCAGCCAGGTCAGTATGCCTGTCGTCTAACCTTTTCCGTCGTTTTAGTCAATCCTAAATGAGACGACATGATATCTGCGTTACCGAGTGAAGGATTATCGCAACATAAGAAGGAGGTACCACTAGCACCGCAATAGTACGGGCCGACTCGCGCTGGTAAGTTGACAAACCGACGCAACAGACCGTCCTACATCACATACCAAAACTTCATCCGCACTACGCGAGCTCGAAGGAAAGGATCTAACGGAAGAGCACCATCCAACAGGAACGTTACTAGCGCTTTCATCCGAGACACAGACTTCTGTTCATTCTTAAACTGCTCGACGTCTTTCCGTAGGAGACTCGGGAACCACTTCGGCGGGCTCGCTCTTCTTGTCTTTTGAATCCGTTCCCGTCACTGGATTCTCCGGTTCCGTCCCTAACCCAAGCTCCGCGGGACTTTCGACCGGATCCCCGACTGAGCTTAGGCCATCTAAGCTCTCTTTCGTTGGGTTTAGAAGGTCGGTCATGCGTAATACGTTCAATTGCTTCGGCTCCAGGCGCGACAGACCGGCTACATGCCCCATCACCGTCCAGGCTTGGGCTGTACTTTAAACGGTAGATTGGACAATTCCATGGCCCACCGTGCCAATTTCGCGTTCGTAGTACGGTTTCCAGGTCTAAAGATTAGCAGGTTAGAGCCGAATGATCAGTGTACAAGTCGAACTCTCTCTTGTCCAAGTAACATCGACACTTTCTTGTCGATCATACAACTCCCCAGCACTCGGTCACCGAGATTCCATCTTGCTTGTTGATCCAGTTCTTCTGAGACCCTGTCAACAATTTACTAGCGTACGCCACTACACGGTCTCGACCGTCTACTTCCCGCATCATGACGGCTCGAACGGCGTATCGCGACGATTCGACGTAAAGAATGAAACGTCTCTTGTAATCCGGGTAGACTAAAAGCGGAGGCTTCATCAACCCTCGCTTGAGCTGGCGAAATACCACCTATTCCACGCAAATGGAGCATCTTTAACCTTTAACTCTTCCAGGGGCGCCGAAATCGAGGCGGTTTCCTGTAACGACGGAAATAGCAAATTGTCACTAATGCCGTGCAGCAAAACTGTCGCGAGGAAGAGACGCAGAGAGAAGAAGAGAAATTTGGATTGAACAAGAATTGGTAATTGAGTCTATCGACGATGGTCGAGAGAGAAGTGTTTCGTGATGAAGAAGAAGAGAGAGTCTTCGACCGCTGTTTCGAAGGTGGCGTGGAGGAGCAGCTTGTGTCGGTTCCGGCTGCTGTGGAACGGTTGGAGCGGGGTGCGAGAGTGAGAGTCTCGCAGGATCCACGTAGTGAAGTGGAGCAGACGCCTGGTAGAAGTGACGGAGGTGTGAAGTTGCGAGGAGTGGCGACTATTAGTATGAGCTCGGAGACGGACGTGCTGTGTGAGCCGTACTCCGACCAGTTCAATGAAACTAAGGAAGATGAGAGAGGCCGGACTAATGCCGACGTCGATATCAAGACGGAGGTCAAGGAAAGCCTCAGATGAAGAGAGAGGTCGTGGCAGGTGTCTCTGCGCGCAGCGAGGGTCCCTACACGACGGATGGATATGACGGCGAGTACTACGACGCTCAAGAGGCGTACGATTCGGGGTACGACGCTGAGTATGAGCAGGAAGAGATAGTGAAGAGTGAGCGCAACCAAGTGGGTTCATTTCCCGATTCTCTGGACCGGACGTTCGACGGTCTGATCGTCCCGCGTTCAGGGTAGAGTTGGAATGCTCAGTGTGAAGAAAGTGGCGTCGGAGGTCTCCGTGGTGGCTACGGTCCGGAAATGGCTGACATGACCCCGGTGCCTACGAGGTCGGTGAGTCGCCCTCGCCCTAGCGGTGTTAGTTTTGCGACTTCTTCGTCTAGTATAATGCCGAGTACCCACTAGGCCACCGGTTCAGAGAGTGAGTACGATGCCTGCAAGCGGGGCTACTACTGTGACGAAAAATGGTGGACCAGCGCCCAGTCGAACGGTTCCCGCTCACTCTGTGACTCGACATTCGACAGAGTGTGATGTCTCCGTTCCCAGCCCTGAGGACGGCCGATCCGTTTCAGCTGTTGCAGTCGGTTTCGAACGCCATGATGGTGGTGCCGGTGTTCTACTTGGACACGGCTACGGCTGAGAAAGCACGTGATTTCTGGGAGCTCTTTAAGGCTCACACGGAGGGCCCTCCCGACCGGCCCAGGTTGTTGGTGTTTCGACAGAGGCTGAAAGGTCGAGAAGCTGAGCGATGGTGGGGCAACTCGAGCATTCGAACGTTCTCCACACTGAAGGTTCGGTTCCATAACCAGTTCCTAAGACGTACGGCCGACGAACTGTGGGAACGGCTCGAGATTACAAGACGTGAGAAAGGTGAGTCTTGGGAGGAATAGGGCGACTGAGTGTCCGAGCTGTGTGAGTCGTTGAGCTACCCGAATCCTCAGATGCGTTGCCAGTTGTTTCGCCGTTGCCTGGGGAACAAACGCATGCTGGCGACCCTGGATGCAAGCCCTGCCTCGGACATTCCTGAAATGTGTGAGTGGCTGATGTTCAAGGATATGCACCGTCCTCTTGAGGAAGCGACGAATTCTCGGACGAAGCTTTATCTAAGAAGGACCAAGACACGCCTGGGTCGGCATCCGTGGATGCGTTGGCACAACATATGAAGCGTTTCATGCAGCAGCAGCAATAGTGGCAGCAACAATTGGCGCAGAATTAATGGAGCGCACCTCAGTCCCCTCGTGACCGTAGTCGTGTGCTGTCTGCTGCCCCGACAACCGTTCCTGCCACTAACGGACAACCCTAGCCGGAAGGCCTTCGTGCCCGCGGCATTCGGATGAATGATTCAGTCGAACCCAGGATGGGGCTCCTGTTTGTGGCCGTTGAAACTTCCATGGCCATGGTCGTGTCAAAGGCAAACAAGCGACCACGACGTGCAGAAATTGCGGTGATTTGGTCCATGTCCCGGTCAAGTGCAAAGCTCGTAGAACCTACAGTGGTAATCAAGGCGGGGGGGGGGGGTACGGTTCTCGACCGTCCCGGGATGTTTATTCTGCAGCGATTCTCGTCATAACATAGCCGGATGTTCCCTGATCGGAACTCTGCGCTCGATGGTGCCGCAGGATGCCAGCTCTGGGCAGATGCCGAGTCAACCTGCTTCTCGTCGATGATGGGGGCGACACGAGGGACAAGGGGGATCCATTCCTTCCTCTAATCTAGGTGATGGCTCAAGAGACGGTGGTGGGGCAAGAAGGAGAACGCCTGCTGCCGTCGAGGTGGACGAGGTTGAGGAAGCCGGAGAGGGATGGGGCGACGATGTGACGGCTGTGGATGCTGTGGTAGATCGTGGAATACCTACAGACAGTGATACGGTCGAGACCGCTGCAGACGCTGAGAGATTCGTCGTAGAACGGAAGATTGCGAAGGTTTGTGGGACTACTGAGGTGTTCGTTGCGGAAACGATGGCAGAGCAGGTGTTTGAGCCTGTGGAGCAGACGAGGATGTAACTGCAGAGAGCTATAGTACAGATTGTGCGGTCGCGGTGACTAAAGGGAAACTCCGTGTGGACGGAGAAGGGTCTCACTTAAGCGTTGTCTACTACGTTCGCCGTGAGGACTGAGCCGACGAGCCAGAACCAAGGAGTCTCGTTCCCTCGACTGCGTCATAAACCCCGTTTGGATGCGGAACCTCCTCTTAAGTCTGCGCTGAAGCAACTGTGGGCTCCGGCTGCTGGCTGGAGGCCATCAGAAGACGCGGAAATTGGAGTGGGGGAGACTGTGTTCGCTGCTTGGACGCTGAAGGATGACCCCGAGGAAACGGTCGTCAAGGGGTAGTGTAAGAAGTAGTCGAAGAGGCGGTCGAGGGAGAAGCTGCCTCCGTCCCTGACCTTGATGAGGTCGTCTGTGACTTGAATAAGGCCGACGGAACTCCGGAGGCTACGTACTCTCGTCTCTTTTCGGACCTGGAAATAGAAGCCATGGAAATAGGTGGCCCCGGTGAAGAAGAAACAGTTAAAGTAGACGTAGCTACAGAGAAGGAAGAGTACGACAAGGAGCTGGAAGAGCGGTTAGGCTGGAACTTAAGCTTTAGATGAAGGTGAACGCAGCGGCTACTAAAGATCCGTCATTGGAGGACATAGCGAAGTACTTAAAAGTACCTGAGGAAGTACCAGAGTGAGTGAGTGAGCCCAGTGCGAGTAAGTTGAACTGACCCGAGTACTGACTGAAGTGGTTCTACGAGACGCTTGAATGTTCGGCTGAAGCTAAAAGTGCTAGCCGCGACTTCCGTTCATCATCGGAAGGTTCCGGTCAGAGCTGAACGGCTTCTACGATATGTTTGTGGAGTCATCGACGAAGCCTGGTCGAACGGAGATGCTGTACTTTCACTTCGACACGGGTAATGGTCCCCCGATCAAGCAGCAGCCGTACCGTGTGTCATTAGCTGAGGGAGAAGTGATGGAGGCTGAAATTCTGCAGTACTTGGAGAACAAACTCATTCGTCCTTTGAACAGGCCGTGGGCTAGTCCGGTTCTGATGATAAGCAAGCCGGACGGATGAATCAGGTTTTGTATCGACTACCGAAGGCTGAACGCGGTGACCGTGAAAGATTGTTATCTCATGCCTTTGTTCGATGATATCCTCGACGTACTAGGGAATGCAAAATTGTTTTCGAATATGGTCATTGCGTCTAGCCACTGGAATGCTCCCATGGACAAGGCTAGTATACATAAACCTGTTTTTACGTTCAAGTATGGTCTGTACGAGTGGATATTGATGCGTTTTGGTCTTTGTAACGCTGTACCCGTGTTTGATCGGTTGATGGAGACGGTCTTAGTGGACTTAAAGTGGTATTTGCTTAGGCTACCTGGATGACTGTGTAATCTTCAGCAAGGACTTTCCGACTTATTTAGTGCGTGTGAGGCAAGTGCTCACGAGGTTCCGTCAGGCCGGTCTCAAGTTGAAGATCAAAAAGTATCAGTGGGGCCGTAGCCAAGTCGCTTTCCTGGGGAACATAGTGACTCCTACGTGGATCCTACCTAATCCAGGACGACTTGTGTCTATTATTCTGACAGGGACTGAAGTCTGTTCCCCTACGTGTTTCTTCGTGCAACCTTCCATAGTAAAATAAGCAAACTTAAGCGCGATGACGACGACACATGTATCCTTAACGTAATACTTTACGAGCTATACCTGTGTCTGATAATAAAATTTATTAGCCCCCCCCCCCGCACTTACGGTATTTTCGAGTACCGGTTATGAATAATATACGCCATGATAAAGCTGTTTACAACATGTAAGAAAAGGGCGTATTAGATTTTAGTAAAGCCTACAATAAGTACGACCAACGTCTGTGTACTGCGGGAAGCTACCTATAATTTTGACACATCTACATTTAGACATGTAGCTGAACCCATCACCCGAAGGGCTACAGGAACTGGCCAGGGAGTATATGCAGCATGATTTCCGCAGCTTTTATTAGAGTAGAGCAAACCACGAGCGGTTTTACCTGAGTTTGTAAAGGTAAACATTTATTGCAAAATGTAGAAAAGATGCTATGAACTTCATTTGACCAAAAGCGGTTAGCAATCAAATGAACGTCATACTTGGTGGGCCACCGCATCTACTAAATCACCGCCGTCTGGCGGCCTTGCACCACGCCTGGGCCTTTGTCGCTTTCCTCCTCCATCTCTCCCTCCACTTCCTCCTTCTCCTCCTCCTGCTCACTTTTCTCTTCTTCCTCGTCACGCTCTAGCGAATGGCTTCGTGGTTTGCCGAGCGGGCGCATTTGGCAGCCTCTGCCAACGAGCGGAGGAGGGCGCTCCTCGCCGTTCTTCCACAAATCATGCCAAATCTGGAAGCATGTGTACTTGTTGTTGGGGTAGTACTTTATAACATAGATACACCCTGCACAGCACATACACATAAACATATCAATACAAATCGAGCAATCAATTACTAGTGTTGTGCTTACCGTTTCTCACCGTCACTGCATTGCTCACAGTAGAAGCGGGTAGCGCTCCTCTCCCCCACTTTTTTTTTCGAATAGAGCAAACTTTACTTTGATGCTGGGGGCGCTTTCGAAAGCATTCGTCGGCTTGTTTTCATTCTAGAAACTTGACTAGCACGTGCCCTTCCTTAGATGAAGATGTGTCTCTTCGTGGCGAGTCAGGATGCCCCTGCACAATAAAGAAAAAAACGTTAGCCAAAATACTACATGTGCAGCATCTTCCCCACAAACATGTCGTATATACCTCATTGACCAAATCGGCAGCAGTGACTTGGAGAAGCTGGTCGTGAAGCACCTCGAGGAGCTCGGCATGATCCGCAGCCTGCCCCGCACTTTGTCGCTTGGCCACGCGATAGACGATGAAGGCATTGGTAATTGCCATGTAAACCAAACCTAGAAAAACGTTTGGTATTACTTGCGGAACTGCACCGCTAATTGCAGCGAATATCGCTGCATCCTCACCTGGTCGTGGATGTCTACCCCGCCCATCCAGCGGTGATAATCCCGCATCGCGGACGGGCACAGTACTGATATTCTCCGTCCTCCTGGGATGTGATGATTGCACGCTTCAACAGCGCTACTGCCACCAGTAGATAATAGATACACGGGCATTTGATCCCACCACATCATAGCTTGCGGTTTAGGGCAGCATTTGGCAACTGCGACGGTAGCGCCGACCCTGGCCGTTCCTGTCGGTGGTGCAACAGTGTTTGTAACGAGCGCTGCGGGGAAGCCCTTCTTGTTCGTTTGTATGAAGCCGACGGTGTACACATCTCTTGTCAGCAGTTGTAACGCAAGTTAAACCGACGTGTAGAACCGATCAGTGATGACTGCATGATAGATGCCTTCCTCTTTACGGGGAAGGCCTTTGGTCAGGCTCTTCATGACTGCGCTCGGTCCAGAATTTGGGTCAGCAGAGAACAGCGTTGGAGCCTCACCACCAAGCTCATCGGTGTGCTGATCAGTTCCACAAAATACTTCAAGTCTGCCATGGCGTATATACAGCATAAATAAATATTAGAAAATAATACTATGACATGTAGAACTTAGCCATAAAAAGCTCTCCTTCACAGGAGAGCGCTGATACTTACCGAAGACAATACGCGGTTTCTGCGCAGCACGTCATGAATACCTTCGTACCCCACTTGTGGGGCTTACCTTTCATAAACTGGCGGGTCAGGTTGCGGCGGCTTCGTGACGGGATCATGGCTTCATCAAACGAGATGACAGGCGAGATGTGGTACCCGCTGCCGAAGATCTGCTGCAGCGTGTCCACCACAGATCGCACCTTCCAGGCTCGATCCGTCTCCGCCCTCAAATCGGCGCTGTCCGTAAAGTGCAGGCTCCGCATTATCCTGTCGAAACGCGCCTTCGACATGTACTGCCCGAACGTCTCTTTCGGGATAGCACCAATAGCAGTCTTCGCCCAGTGATCAGCGAATTGTCGTTTATGAGAGTAAAGCATTCTCGCCACCAATAGTCCAATACAGTGTAATACTTCATCCGCCTTGAATTACTCGTGTCTTTTTGTTTCACCGAGCAACACTTCGTCCCTGGACACATCCTCACCTTTACCGACCCATCTCCACGCATTTTCTTCAGCGCGTCACCGTCCAGAGCCAACACTTTCAATTCGTTGTTGTTCATGATATCCCAGCTGGCGGTTACTTAAACCCCAGTCACGCGTCAGCTTTGACTTCGCCTCCGCTAATCGCTCTCGTTCTACCTTTTTCTTTTATCTCTTCTTCTGCCGCACCATTAGAACAGCTCCATCCAAAGATCAATCACTTTCCTCTGAAGGTGTTTGGTCAGGCTTTTCTTCAGGGTCTTCAAAAACACCCTCTGTGTTAGCGATGCAGTCGCATCAATGACACCAGACGGCGTGTTCAATTTCGTCCCCGTCTCCGTTTCGATATACCACTCATCAAGGTCAGCACCGTCCCCTCCATCAAGATCAGAATTCAGTGCCTCGTCGTTAAAGTCGCGACCGTGCGCGAGGCCTCATCTGGTCCGTGCTTGGCCGATGCGACAGTGCTCTTTCTAAACCAATTTACATAATAATGCGTTAATATACAACATAATCGTTTTCAAATATGTGCTACATACATCATGATATAGCCATGTACCCATCTGGAGAGTCAGGAGCCTGTACTTGCGCTGTAGCAGCCTGCTTCCAGGTAGGCCCACCGACGACTCATCAGGGGTGATCAAGTCATCTTCTTCCGCGGTGGTATCCACCACATGAGTACTGGAGGTTCTCATCGGAGAATTACCCGGCACTGAGACGAGAACCTGCAACTTGAAATGCACACAAAAAATACAACATTATGTTAGTCAACACAAGTAGTATATGCTGCATGATCGTATTGCTAACCTTTTCGTGTCGCTCTTTTTGCGTTTTTTTTTCACACGTACCAGTCATCGTCTCCGACAAGCCAGCAGGCTCCGCTGATCTTTTTCGCTTCAGATCAGCAAGAGCGCGTTTACGTGAGTCGGCTCCTCGTCGTTCCTTTAGCGCAGCGCGTTCCCGCTCCTTCGCTTTTTTTTCGAGTCAGGGCAGAATGCTGTCGCTTCGATATCTTCTTTTTGCCCGGGCTAGGATAAAAGAGTATGCATACAGCATCAGATCAGTTCACATAAGCAGTATATACTTCATGAACTCTACATACCTCTTCGGCGTGGATGTCTTGGTCTTGCTGGAACGGCCGCCCTTATTCTTCGCAGCTGTATTCTTCTTCGCCGCGGCCTTTTCAGCCTGACGGTCCGCCATGCGCTGCTTTGCGGCCTCAGTGTATGCGACGGTCTTTCCCGTAGGAGGGAGATGTATTCCTGACGCGGGTACGCGCTCCGGCCGCTCAGCGCTCGTGTTCCTCGTTTCGTCTCCGAAGGCGGCGTCGTTTTGCCTCTCACCACTCAGAAATGCACGGTGCTCTGCTAGCAGGCGGTGCCTGTCGGCAGTACTCCTTTCCTCAAGGTGCGCTCGGAACGCTTCAGCCTCGCGGCGCGTCTCCCGTCGCGGCGCCATAATCGTTTTTCTTTTTCTCGGAGACTCTACAGCCACATATCTATTCGTACTTAGCAACAATATGGCTTTTCTGCCTAGGCTATCTTTGTAATTTTTGTTCGTTTTTTTGTGAATATTTTCCCTACACCTGTGCATCTCACGTAGAGCGTTCTTTTTATGTAAATGTCGTCATATCCAACATATAAATACGGGGGGGGATAATCAGACGCATGGTATTGTTTCCATAATACCCTTCATTTATTTATGCATTTTCTTATAAATACCCAGGTTTTTATTTTACGATAACTGACCCCCCTGTGAAATAAATTTCAGATAATTCAAAGCCCAAAATTTATCACTAAGAACAAGCACTACTTTTTGCCATTCGTTATAAATCTTTCAATGCACGCGCTTTCGACCTGAAGAGTCTCCCGATCGAAAGTCTCCAGTGTAAAAAGTAAACCCTAAAACGGCGATGCGCTCTTGAGAAAATTCCCGAAGTGTTCATTGTTGATCTGGGCTTCCCAACGTTTCTGCCGTTGTTCAAAGCTAACAGGACGCGTCAGTTAGCTGTCCCCACATGACCAAACCTGGCTGTATCCATTCACGTTAGAGAGGTACACAGCTGAAGGGGATAAACACATTACCGTGATATTTGAATCGAAGAGTCGTTGATCTGAGCTGTCGCTCTTCGCGTGGTGAGGCAAAGTAAAAACGGAATAAATTGGACACTATGTCATTTAGCTAGCTGTTGGCTACATGTGTTGAACTTGTGGGTAACGTCAAACCAGTGACGTAGGCTGGTGACGTCACGTTGAATCATGACAAAACGACGTTCGGGTAACATATATCGTTCGGTCAACGTTCAAGTGTGTTTACATCACTACACGTTGCGCGCAGTTCCTAGCATGGAATTTCGTAGCTCAGCGGGTATACTAAGTGTTTAATAGCCCACGGCAGATATGACCAGTCATTTTCTGGATATGAATTGCTCGTGAGCCAATAGGACGCTAAAGCAGGAGTTGACTTTAGCTCGACGTCTTGATCAATTTACAGTTAGTACTACTGCGGCAATATTTGAGTATTTGAAACAACAGTATGTTCTAACCTTAAAAAAAACTAGACCAGCGTGATTGCTAAGGCCATTGAGGGGCTCAATCATTCAATGACTGAATCTATCCAAGTTCAGATGGACATGGGTACCGGACCTTTTAAACAACAGAAAGTGAATGGAGGCAGTTGTCCGGTTCGGTGCCATATTGAGGTGATCGAACTATGCTGGACAGAGAATGGTTTTTACGCCGATGTTACACTATCTTAGGCGGTGTTTAGATCCAAAACTAGATCACGATTTAGGGCCCTAAATCGCGATTTTCGAGTGATCGTGATTTTTCAAAAAAAATGTGCTTCCAAATAGGACCGCGATCTTCATAATCAAATTACATCTGTAATTTGCAATTGTTGGGGCTAACATGGCGCTTCCATACACCGCACAAAAGATCGTGATTTAGACAAAAGATCGCGATTTCAAACTTGCTACTCTGACCAGAAACTTTTATCGCAATGTTCCCTCGTGGGGGCGCCAAAACATGGCGTCTGAAGACCAAGAGCGCGCGTCTTGGGACAGCGCGAAAGATGCCTCCCTGGTAGATGCCATGACGCAGCAAGCGCAAGCAGGGAAGAGTGCTGACAGCGGCTTCAAGAAGGAAGCGTGGACCGAGGCACTAGCTGCGTTCAACACCCGTTTCGGTCGAAGATGTCGAGGCAGCAGATCAAGTCCAGACTGACAGCGGTACGTAAATCGGTTACAGCGCTTTCTTTTACAGGCTCTGAATATGATACGTTCGCTTAACTACAGCTGAAAGGCATCTATACGTCGATCAAGGCGATGCTGGACGGGTCGGGATTTGGCTGGGATGATGAACGTCATGTCGTGCTATTGCATGACTCTGTTTGGGATGATTATGTCAAGGTACAACTATTGCGCACTACAACCATTGACAAACCGCCTTTGACTAATGTTTCACTGTGGACAGAGCCATCCAAAAGTTGTTGATTACCGCAGGAAGGCCATGTCATTGTTTGACGACCTTCGTGACCTCGTTGAGGGAACATATGCTACCGGAGAGTATGCATTAGCCTCCGAAGAACCTTGCCCAGGAGACATTGCTACATGCCCATCTTCTCAGCAACTAACGCAAGCAGCAACATCTTCTGGGCCTGTAGCTAGTGACGAAGCTACAAGCTCAGATTCGGAGCCTGCACCAGAACCAATAATTGCTGCTACCCACAAGGCAGTAAGCAGTAAAGGTGCCAAGAAAAGACGCAACGAAAACGGGGGTGTACTAATTGCCGAAGCAATTAGTGAGGTTGCTACGGAATTGCGCCATAGAACTACTAAGATGCGAGCTCTGTCACCATTGCAGCGTGCCATCAAGTTGCTGCAGAAGGACTACGCCAACGACCTACAAACGGAAAATCTTGTTCGAGCTTTCGACGTGATGCTGGACGAAAAAAAGGCAAAGGGAATTTTGGTAATGGAGGCCGGACCAGCCCGGGATGCATGGCTGAATAAGCAACTTCAAAATGCTCAGTAAGAGCTAGGCGCCAAGAGCACGAACTCATTGCTGCATGTTAATTCATTAACGCTGAAAAGCTACATACGAATCGCACATGTTCTTAGCTAGTAGCTCACGAAGATTACTCGCTCGCCGAAAATTTCGAGTGGTATTACTCTCATGGTTGTAGGTATCAGGACGTTTATCGTCGGAATCTTCTTCTTCCAGCTCGCCTTCTGGGTCATCAGGTAAATCCTCCTGAAGCCTAATAAAATGTGGAGAACACAGCAAGCTCGAACAATTTTTGCCTGCGTATCTACCGAATATTCTGGCGCTTGCTTCAAGATAGGAAATCTCTGCTTCAACACGCCAAAAGCCCCTCGATGACATTGCGAGCTTGCGCGTGTCTTAGATTATACAATTCTTTATAGTTATGAGGCCTGCACAACCTAGCGCTAGCATTTTAGCAGATTCAAAAAAAAACATTAGACTCACCTTTCTTCTGTTTGTCCTCACTCCTTCAAATGATAACGAACACCACGATATGGAGTCATAACCTCTGTGGTTAGACCGTATCCAGCATCACCGAGGTCAAACAAGCCCGGCGGGGTCTTAAATCCCTTACGCCTTGCGTCAGCAAGCATCGTCGAATCTGCTGCAGAACCTGTATAGAGTTTATTAGCTCATGCGTTAAGTGTAAGATAGAAAAATATTATATCTACCTTCCCAACCTGACAGCACGTAGACGAACTGCATGTCGAATGTAAACACAGCAAACACGTTCTGACTGAGTTTACCAGTCCTATCACGAAATGGCTTCGCTTTTTCGCTGGGTACGTAGGCAGGGATGTGCGTGCCACCAAAGGTAAGGCGGCATTGATCGAACTGGCCAACATATGCTGGTTCGTTCTATAGCAGCTGTGACGGAGTGGCTGGTTGGACGAGATACATACTTGCCATGTTACATACAACATCAAGAACACGGTAAAAATGCCTGTTTAAGTGACACCAAAGCGTTAGCCAAAGCACGGACGTAACAACAATTTGAAAACTCACCGATGAATAGTTTCTCCGCTATGTTGAAAGCGCTCTTGAAGATCGCTGTTCGAGGCGCTCTTTGCGATACTGTAAAGGAAGATAGCTGACTTCTCCTCTACACTGACACGGGACCAGGGTGTCTGTCGATCCGCATTGTCAAGGGCAGCGCATAAGGGTCTGAACACGGGCTTTGTCATGCGGTAGCTTCGGAACATGCGTGTCGGTTTTTTTTCTTCAATGAGCTCTGCTACCCAATCGTATCCCGTCAGGATGGAGTTGTGGAGAGGCTGCCTGTGAAAGTAGGTGTGCCCATTGTATCCGGCGACGATAGCTAATACACGGACGATGTCTTCATCGTCGTCAGATGCATCCTCTAGCTGAGCGACAGAGTCTTCTTCACTCATGGAGAATCCCAAAATCTGAAAGGTCACCGCTCGTTTGCAACCACTGGATTGCAAAGAAGGCAGCGATCACGATCTTTTGGCCTTTGCGATTTTTGTCGTGCGGTGCCAAACGCGATTTTCGGCTAGCAGGTTGAGTTTGCGAACCGTCAACAGTTTGTGATAAAAAAAATGCGGTGGATCCAAATAGGCCCTTAACTTGACTTTCATATGCTGGCAAATTCTCCCTCGCTGCAAAACCATTAGCGATAGTGCGGGTTTATGTGTATTGTTGCTTTAATGCGCGGAGTGTTGCCAGTCCCTACTCGTTATTGTGCTTGCAGCTGCTTGTAACGTTGTTTTATTACATTTAGGTATTAATACCGTCTTCGTGTTTACACGGTAAAACAGGATCGCTCTAGTTTAAATTCACTTTTTTTCATCTTGGAGTTTTGCCAAGCTTTTTCATCGCACGCGAGATTTTGTCTTCGGGATGCCCAAATTGTTTCCACATTCCGAAAGCTGTGTGGAGGCCGGGTTTTCCAAGAATCTCGTCATACACAGTCACGTCGCGCAGCCATTTCGTTTTCATTTTGGCCGTCTCGGACTTCCTAAAGATATTGTCGCCTCTTTCTTCTTCATAAATACGGAGCGACCTCTTTTGGATTCCAGCAAAGTGATGAACAGACGAAAACCCCTCCGAGGATACCACCTCGTCCGGAAGAGCGTTGCCTTTCCCGAGCAGGACAATGGTTTAAGTTGGAGATGGAGATGAATGCGCATCGCATATTATTCTTTCTGGGATTGAAACCGATTAGTTGAGTACGGTGAGAACAATTGCGGAATGAAGTAAGTGCGCTTATTAAGAAGAGAAAAAAAAACCATTAAGTCGACACACGGTTAAAACCAGACTTGATTATGGTACGGAACAAATCGGTGTGCACAAACCACAAACCAGGCAGGATTTTCGGAGGTCGCCCAAAATTGGGTATTGATGCAGAGGTTGTTTGCCATGAATTGTAAATAGATACAACACGCAATCGAAAAAATACGACTACAGGACGTGCTTGTCTCTTTAGATAACTTGCGGCGGATATATTAGGAATTTTGCTCTACCATATCAGAAAAATATTGACCAAACGAAAAGATAAGACTCAGTATCTTCAATTTGCATTAAAAGACGCAGATTTATGTCCTCTTTATCGTAAGCACCAAACTAAACATTAAACAGCTTCTTCACTGCATGACATGCTGCCGAACACACGCTCTAAATGCATGAAGGCAGCGTGCACATCTCGTTTTTTGTTCGGTTGTTGACAAGCTGTCTACAAACCCCCGACAATCAATTTATTTTACTTTTTAAGAAATAAAGCGATAAAAGTACCGTTGGGCGGTAGCATTTGACAGCCACAACCTGACTATTACTGGGACCTAAGACGTCAGAACCACCTCACTATGCTTATATGTTATACTGTTATCACGTTAGAACACCTTAGCGAAACAAGCGCATTTGAGAGAGTTCAAATCTGCCCACTTTTCGCCTGAATGTGAGATATTTCCCATGTACAAAATGATGGGAGGTGGGTCGTTCAATATACCCAAAAACCAAATAAACTAAAATCCAATTTGAGAACTCATGATGGAGACCGAGGACAACGTCGTTGGCACGCTGTTCTTGCAGAACGGAGAAGACAATGGCTACGACCCAGAAGACTTTGTGCAGGGGCTGGACGTGGGGAGCTCGACGCCGCACTTTCGCATCTCAGTAGCGGACGATGACGGTGGCATCCCCGGTTCGCTCTTCGCTTGCGCTGTCTGGAACGGAGCGGTGCGTTGCTACTGCAGCTCAAGTGCGAAGAACAACATTGCAACTTAATCTACTAATCCAATGCTACATTTCGCTGTCCAGAAATTCATCGCCATGCACTTCGCCAAACATCCCGAGCTGGTGGAGGGTCGGAGGGTCGTGGAATTCGGCGCAGCTTCGTGGGTTTTTCAGTGAAAGCAACGTAAGATACGAGGGAACTTACAGACGATCATTGTTAATTATTCTACAGGGCACTGCCGTCGCTTGTGGCACTCCATTTCGGTGCAAAGTTGGCTGTTATGACAGGTGAGAGGGGATTCATTAGTGTTTTAAAATTTATTTACGTATTGGAGTGGTCTTTTGCAGATTACCCGAACGACTTATTGTTGAAAAACATTGAAACGAATATCAAGCGTAACGCACATTTATTGGGGACTGGGAGACGTGACGTACGGGGACATCTCTGGGGTAGTGACACAGCTGCGTTGCTGAAATGTCTTGATGCTCCCCCGTCTGCCGTGTTGGACGAGCAAAAAGAGTCTGAAACTCCAGACGACTCGACAAAAGCTCAATTTGATGTGGCAGTTGTTGCAGAGTGTCTATGGCTGCATGACCTGGTAAGTTTCGATTACTGAGGTGAAATTTGAAGATGGTCTTATTTATTGTTGGCTTCCCAAGCATGAGGACTTGCTGAAATCAATCGACGCGTGTCTGTCACCTGGAGGAAAGGTGCGACATGTTCTTCTTCTATATGAATCGCATTGTCTGTTAATGTTGTGATCGAAATTTGTTGTGTCTTGACAGGTATTTGTAAGTTTTGCCCACCACGTCCCAGGCCACGAAGAGCACGATTTATCGTTCTTTATCAAGGCGAAAAAGCTATTCGGGTTCGACGCTGTCCATCTGGACACGCTAGCTTCCCCGCATATCTTCAATGCCGACAGAATCGTCGACCAGTATTTGTACATGCTCACCAGGTCCAAATAACAGTGCAATTATGTTCCAGATCCCATGACATGGCAAAAAATATGTTTCGATGAAAGTACTCTAAAACAAATAGAAAAGTACTTGACACCCACATCCTAAAGGTTGTGGATACCATTATCCTAAGGATGTGGCGATGGAAAGGTCTGGCAGCAATAGGCCGTCACGTCCACAACTGATCGTGTGGCGCTCAGTCGAGAATTGAGGGTTGTTCTCAATAAACTCGAGGTAGTCGGGCGCACCAGGTCTCACCACGTTGTCTGCAGCAAATAACAGAGCCGGGAGCCAACGTTTGACTGCCGATAATCAGCTTTAGATCGGACAAATAGACCGTCTTCTCGTGGTCGATGAAGTACAACTACACACAAAACACACAAACACAGTAATGCGACTCCTTGCCGACGACCTCGCGCTGCAACCTCACCGCCCAGTTCTGCCATCACGACTGGCTTTTTCTTGCGGATCTCCTCGTCAATCACGGCTCCCTTGACTTGCCCAATGTTCATCATGTGGTTCGTGGACGCGAACTCGTCGATGCAGTTGATGACGGAGGTCGGATTGCCGCGCTCTGCGTGTTGTTTGACGTATTCGAGGCACTTGGCCGAGCTGGAATAGTCAGGACGTTCAGTTAGAGATAAGTCATACATTTCACAGAGATAGGAATTAACGCACTCGCGTCCGTCCAGCGGTCAATCTGCTCCTTTGTGGGTCTGGGACCGTTGCCCCACGGTCCATTGAAAGTTGGCTGTGCACTCATAATGACGGTGAGCTTGCGTGGGGAGATGAAGGGGGGGGGTGCTTGCAGTGCAGATTGAAAAATGAACAACGCTTCATCGTCTAGCTCTGCTAGAAGGAGCAAGCAGAGATAATCCCCAGTGCATCATCGCATCAACCAAATGCTTGAAGTGATTATGACCAGCCTGAAGGCTTGCCAACTACAGCCTGTAGTTGGCAAGCATTCAGGCTTGGTCATAATCAGTAGTCTACAGGACAAGGATCGCCAATCTAACATGGGCCTCGAACAGCTGTATGACACAGCAATGCTGATCTCGTTCTGCCAAGTTCTTTTGTGTATGTAGCCATTTTGGCTTGGTTCTAAGCTAGCTAAAAGATAAAACACACTTATAATTTCTTAGCACACAGAGTTGAGTTATTTATGCAACAAATTAAAAAAGAATCACAGTTAATTGATGCTTCTCGGAATCAAATATAGGACAGCAGCATGTACAGCGTGAGGTTCCCGACTCTGGGTTTCTTCCCCCCGTTGCCAGCGCTCGTGATAGGATGAGTCGTCCGTGTTAAGTCGATGGGAGGCAGCTTTCTAGT
The DNA here is from genome assembly GCF_000142945.1 of Phytophthora infestans T30-4. Classification (NCBI taxonomy): domain Eukaryota; phylum Oomycota; class Peronosporomycetes; order Peronosporales; family Peronosporaceae; genus Phytophthora; species Phytophthora infestans. Next base: position 1,348,387 of record NW_003303718.1, read on the forward strand.
CACCACGGCACCACCTGCACGATCGGCGCCGTTGCGAGACTTCTTATCGAACGGAGACTTGAGAAACTTCATCTTGAGCAATAGATCTGGGAGTTGAAGCGGACGACACGCCGGAGATGCAAGAAATGAAGATGCTGCTTGACGTATGCAAATTTGTGAATGATTCAATGGGCTTTTAAATGAAGTCCATCGGAATGCATGTAGATCATGCGCGAATGTTTGTGGCAAGGGAATCTTCCCGTCTCAATACCGGTACATGTACCGCGATCAGCAATGCATGGACTGTCCGGAGCCACGAAACGGCTCTAAATTTGTGACCATTAGTGGGTCGCTTTGCATCATTAGAGCGTCTCTAAAGGTCGGTCTCCAAACGATCTTGTACATCTGCTAACGAGAAGATGGCGGAGCGGAAGCGATGGGACAAGCAGCAGGACTTTCATCCTCCCAGTAGCTCCTACGCCCTCGAGGCTAAAGCAGATCCCGTCCTCACAAAGCAGCTTCAGTATATAAAAGTACTCGAGGAGAGGAACCGAGTGAAGAAGCGCCTAGCTGCCGCCTCAAAGAAGAACGACCGTCTTCACGAACGCGAAGAAGCTTTCGTAACGGCGTTTAACGTCCCAACACGAGCTGCACAGTCCACTTCGTCGTCCTCTTTAAGCTCAAGAAACACCAGGTCGGCCACGACGATTCTACCCACAAAACTACCAGGAAAGCTCTCTAAATGCAAATCAGCACCGTCCACGACGTTAAACTATGTTGCATCCGGAAGCGAAGAGAAGGAGAAGAATGCAGTGCGTAGAGCCAAGTGGAGTCGCCCTAAAGCTCCGATGGACGTCGCTGTTAAACACGAAGACGGAATGCCACTCTTCCGTCTTACGACACATGAAGAGAAGATTGAGGAGAAAGATGGAGAAGGTGAAGAAGACAGTTATTTGGAGGAGTCATTCGAGGAGTTTGAAGAAGAAGACGAGAAGGAACACACACGTGGACGCTTGGAGGAGCTGGTAATCGAAGAAGACGAGCGTGAGATGGATACACAAATTGAACAAGTCGATCTCTCCAAGACAACTAAAGAGCTTTTTGCGATTATTCAACATCTTTCACGGTCTAAGCAACGAGCATTGGTCGATGTATTGCAAAAGTTTCAGAGTGGGGAACAGAATGAAAATGACGTGAAAGTTTTACAAAGTTCGATTGGCGATCCTGAAATTTGGAAGGAGATTTCAGCGACACTAAATACGCCCAAACCACTACCAAACGAGCGAGATAGCGAATTTTCCGAAGCTGTATCGGCCGCTTCCGTGGCTCCAGTGAATAACTTGGTCGAACAGCAATTACAACTAGAAGATGAGTACGAAAAAGAAATCAAGGAACGTCTTTTTCATGAGCGAGAAGAGAAGCATCGTGTACTGAACGAAGCAGCCGAGCGTCGTGCGAAAATGATGAAACAATTAGAGGATGAAGAGCGTGAGATCGAAAGACTCATGGAAGTCAAACGACAGGAACGTCTCGCAAAACTACGAGCACTGCAGGACGAGACTAGTGCTGTTGAACCCACTGAAAGTGTGGCTAAAGTAGACGAACACACTGATTTAACAATCCAAGGAGAGACAAAAAAGCGCAGAGAATCTCCGCAGGGGGATGGTGACTTATATGCTGACGCCAAGAATACATCGACAGCTCCGGAACAAGGGGAAATTTCAGCTCAAGGCGACTCAAAATCCGTGTCATTAGTGCCACGTCTCAATTTGTCTTTGACGTCGAATCTCGAGACCGGTGCTACTTTTGATATTCACGTAAAGTTGCTGTCGACATGGGGTCGAACACGAGCGGTGGGGCTCACTCAGATCTGCGTCTATGACCTCAATGGCGATGACCTTTCTGTAGACTTGGAGACTCTGCAGCTTCACGATCAACCAACGGGTAGACCGCTACCGAAGACAAATGACATGGTCCGTGGACTGCAGAGATTATTTAACGGTGTTGCGCAGACCAACAAGGAGAAGGAGATGTGGCTTGGACGATTCGGAGATGCAGGTAACAAATTTCACTTCTTATTATAATTTTTTGACAAATTGTCTGACAATTTTTTGCAGGAGTTCTCGTCATCCGCTTCCAGGTTCCTTCCAGCCCCAGTAAACTTTGCGTATGGAATTTTAACAGTGTGCGTAACTTTTTATTCATTATGAGGTGGTTCTTAAAACTAATATTTTTTTAATATTTTATTGCAAAGAGATCGCACATTGCTTGTACTCGGGACGTCGAAGTGTTAGTGAGTGGCAAAACGGTGTGGACGGGCTCTCTTCCTGAAACTTTTGGTGACGAGGACGACAATATCTGCACGTGGATTGACTTACTGGGCTCGGCAAAGAAGACTTCGCGTACATCTCGTAATGAGAAGAGCTCTGTATCGTCCGAGCGACACCTAACAACTCGAGTGGACGAGACAAACGCTGCGAAGTCAGTCAGTGGAACTCCACTGTGGCTATCTGGATCGACTCCTTCGTCACTGTTAACCCAGCGATTACCAGCTACAAGTCGATCTAGTGAGCTTGATACGTGGACTGCAGACGAGAAACCATCCAATGGCAGTACAACCAGTCGTCGACGACAGGGGAAGCCGCTCTACAGTACTCAAAGTACTTCAAGGGATGCGAAAGAGGCTTCTACAAGCGATGATCGTGTAGAAATAAAGTGCTCGAGTCCCGTCATTAAAGCGCAGAAGCCTCTTGTAACAGCTCCTGCTCTCGCGTCTTTATCGTCCTGGGATAGTCTGGGAAAATTCAGTAAGACAAATCGAAGTCGCCTTGCACAGCCTACTGATACCGACCAACAGGAAAGCTACGACGGCCAGTCCATCTGCGAGTCGTACGTCGTTTACGA
>NW_003303718.1:1351369-1356974 GCF_000142945.1 Phytophthora infestans T30-4
TGTACACTTGTCTTGGACTAGGAAAATTCTGCTCTGTTATCTTCTGGGAGCCTTTTCGGCCCCCCCTATTTAATCCTATGCTTCCTATACAAATATCTAGTGAAATGTAGTCGTTTCGGATCGCTACCGACCCTTCAGCTGAGTTCGGGCGACCGTTGAGCTCAGCGGTTATCCGGATAGCATATCCGGACAGATCGCCGAGTACTTACCGTGATCCTTTGTTCTTAAGTTCTGGGTTATCAGACCGAGCCGATTCCTGACCTAAAGTAGGTCGGCGTATGGTCGAATCTGGAAATCTCTACACCACAACTGCCCCGATTATGATACGAGCCGAGCTGGTGAGTGTCTTAATCCTTCATTTGGTCCTGCCACCGTTGGTCCATACTCGGCTGATGATGTCCCGCGGCTCTCCACCACCTTCTTCGGTACGTTTGTTGCTTCCGCTGTCACTCCCTTGGCAGCTCCTTACTCCTCGCTTGTTACTCCAGCACAACTCGCGGCACCATCATTCTTCTCCAACTCCTCGTCGAGGTGAAGGCGTGCCAGCTGAGTCGATTCCCCGACCCGTCGGTACTCGTGGGGTCAGCGACCGGCCTGAGGCTAAGCTGGTCGACCTGACAACTTCTCATGCGTCTGACGCGGAGTCGGCGGGGTCTTCTCGCGTACGCCTTCCTGGTCCACCGAGCTTGCCGGGCGACACCACTTCGGGCGCCACCAATCAGCCAAGCTCGGCTGCTCCAGTGAGTCTTGACTCTCTCATGGCCAGAGTTAACGAACAAGGGTATGAGCGCCGAGAAGAATTGACCTTCTTGGCGAGGCTCATGGCTTACGGATTTACTCGTTCCGTGGAGCCCTCCGATCCCGTGCAGCGGCGAGCGATCTTGCATGCTGCTTCCGCGGGGGAACTGTTGGATATCTTGAAAGGCAACTACGCCGCTCTTGATTATCCACAGATCATTGGCGATCTCCGAGCTGACAATCAAGCTGTTCAGAAGGAGAACCGCGCACTGACTCGGCGACTGGACTCGCTTGCTCTCAGCAACGTCGACTTGTCAGCTCAGCTCTCGTCGGCTCAACAGCAAGTGTCTCGATTGGAGGCTGCTGCCACGCAGTCGGCTAATCTCCTCGCGTCCCTGCGAAAGGCTGTAGCTTTGAGTGAGGCAAAACATGCATCAGAATAATGCCATTCCGACGGATGAGCCGCTTCTGTCACAAGATCACCGCCCGCTGCTCAGCGAGCACCGACTGAGCGTGCCGCAAAGGTTGAGTGTGGGTGGAGCTGTACAACCGCACCGACTCCTGCAGCTGTTCGAAGTGCTTGGAAGCAATGCCCTGAAGGGTGACGAACGCCGCATCCCTCTCAGAAATAAATCGGAGAAGGACGTCGATCTCGGCGTCTCGATCCAAGACTTGCTGATGATGGAGCTGGGCCTGACCCAGCGCAGCGTCAACCTTGCTCTGCTCAGCTGCGATGGCCCGAGCCAGTTGTGGTGTAGGGATTTCCAGATTCGACCATACGCCGACCTACTTTAGGTCAAGAATCGGCTCGGTCTAATAACCCGGAGCTTAAGAACAAAGGATCACGGTAAGTACTTGGCGATCTGTCCGGATATGCTATCCGGATAGCCGCTGAGCTCAACGGTCGCCCGAACTCAGCTGAAGGGTCGGTAGAGATCCGAAACGACTACATTTCACTAGATATTTGTATAGGAAGTATAGGATTAAATAGGGGGAGCCGAAAAGGCTCCCAGAAGATAACAGAGCAGAATTTTCCTAGTCCAAGACACGTGTACACTTTTCCGGTAAGTCCCTGCATAGGGCTGAATTATGCCTGCCGTCAATACTCGAGAGGCATATCTTGTAGGGTATTGACTGGTAGCGCCAGATTAGGTCGGTCCGGGTAGGACAAAGTCTCGCTACGCGCGAAAGAAAGCCCCGCATACTCAGCGGGCCGGTACGTCGGATAGCCCGGGTGCCGTAACACTTCTAGCTGAGCAGCCTCTGCGCTCGGTGACCTGTAAAAGCGCTCGCGCGCCGTCGTCCATCCTTTGGTGGAGGGCACAGGGTTGTGAACGAGCTCAGCCGAACCAAACTCGGCGGAGCCTCGGAAGTGATCTGACTTGGTTAGTCGGACCGAGTGGAAGCGAGCCACTCGTCTGTCCCGGAAGGGCCGGACCGCGAGAGGACCACCCTCTGCGCAGGCCATACAACCGCCGACCTAACTCGGCGATTCGTTGTGGTTTGTGTAAGGAATCCACATCTGACGGTATTTGTGTGTTCTACTACACCACAACTGGTGCCGCGACCTGGGAACAGGAGTGTGTGCTTGTTTTTATAGGTGCCAGCTAACCAAGTTAAGAGGAAGAGAAGAGAAAGAGAAGAGTGAAGATGGTCAAGGGATCAGCAACTCCGAGCGACGGAAGCCCAGCGACGGCTGGAGGATCGCCTCTCGCGGGGTCGGACCCGGCGGATCAACGACTCATCGCCATGACGATGGAGGTGGGACGAACCGTCCAGTTCGACGAGGATGGCCAAGACCAGGAGAGTGAGAACGGAGATGCAAGTGAAGGAGAGTATGAAGAGAAGGCCGAGACCGCTGAGCTCGGAGAAACGAAGACTACCGCCGAGCTACTTGGCGAGGTGGAAGAGTTGACGCTGCAGGTGGGACACATGGGAGCCCCACGTCCTGTCGAGCGCAACTTATCCGCCGAGCTCGACGAAGGTGCGGACGATGAAGAAGATGAAGAAGAACATGGCGTTGCTCAAGGGGACCGTCCGCCCCTTATTCCGAAAGCGACGAGGAACGCCGATACGCCGAGCGCCAATAAAGTGTTGGCTCGACTCGGCGAGGAGATGAGAACGAGATCGGAATGGAAGATGATGTTCGCTTTTGTAGCGATGGCGCAGGCGAAGTGGCCGATGTTGGGTCCCGAGTTAACTCAGCCGGTGCGTGCAGCCAACATCAACCAGTTGGTGGAAGAAACTGTGTTGCTGTTGAAGGCGATGGGCTATCGGTGCAACAGCCGACCAAACAGCCTCATCCTGTCCGACTGGAGTCTGACCCGTGGCGGAGCCGAACTCTGGCAATGGAAGAAAAAGCTGAGAGTGGCGTTTGGATTGGAGAAGACCCCTGGTGGAACGAAGAAGGTGTACAGCCGAGTTCAAACCACTCGGCGAGGACCCGAGCAAGATTCCTTTGCCGAAGACCCCGGAGACGAAGAGACGTGAAGTGTTCCGCGCTACGCAAGGAACTCCGTACTTCGAAGACCCTCACATGTTGACTCCACTAAAGCTAAACCCGACTCAGCGAGCGCCGAGTCGTGGGCAGCGAAATGTAGGTCGTTACCGTGAATTGTATGACGCTGCAGATGAGGCTGAGGCTTACGAGGAGGATGAAGAAGACGACGACGCCTTCAACGTGAGAGGTAACCGTGAAGAAACCGTGAAGGACTACATCCGAAACTTGAGCTTTGACGCGACTGAAGAGGACTCGACGCAGTACCTCGAAGTCCGAACCCACGCCTCGCTCGACAAAATCGCCGAGTTCAAAGGAAAGCGCTACCGCTCTGACGCGTCGCTCCAGTGGCTCAAGCGTTTCATCTACGAGATGAAGAGCACCAGGATGCCCCAAAGTGCATGGTGCGAGCCTTTCTCGCTATGCTTGGGACGCCCGGCGAAGAGTTGGTACAGGCAGCTGCCGAAGAAGACTCAGCGACGTTGGAAACTACTCAGCGAGGCGTTCCTGGATTATTATTGCTCACAGTTCGACCAATCCGCCCGCACTCGTTACTACTCGGCGAGACGTAAAGTCAACGAACCGATCTGCGACTTCCTGATCCGACTCAACGGGTATGCTCGGACGGCCAAGATCCAGTACGAGAAGGGTGGCGCCGACGCAGCTGACCATGTCGAACACTTCTTGCTGCATTGTGGTGATGACGATGTGATGGATTTGATGTACCCCTTGCAGTTGGAAGACATCAGTAAGGTGGAACAGTTAATCAATCGTCGGATCCTCGGCGAGAAGCGCAAGAAGCAACGCGACCGACTCGTGATCGCACGAGGCCGAGATGACAAGCGGAAGGATCTGAGCCGCCGAGATGAGAAGCGAAGTCGCAAGGAAGAAAACCGCGACCGCCGAGTCACTGTCGTTGACGCTGACTCCGACGGAGAGGAACTCATCCATCAGAACCCGCCGAGTCCGTACAACTCCGAAGACGAATGGGATGATGAGGACCAGTCCGGAGGACACGACTCAGCGGAAGACGAAGACTACATTGACGCCGGCGTTTCCAATGATAAAGGAAATACACCGGACCGCCGAGAGAACTCGGCGGGAGACCAGAATGGCTCGAACCGAAGCTGGGGAAACTCAGCGAACCGACCTCCGCGACCGTACAACCAACGAGAACAGTCGAACCGTGGAGATGGATCACGCGACAACACCCAACGAGGACCCTGTGCAGCTTGTGGAAGAATGGGGCACTCGGCTCACTACTGTCGACGACGCTGCAAATTCTGCAGACAAGCCCATGAAGGCGGCCAGTGCGAGCTGTTTCGTCAATATGAGAAGCTGGCTGCGTTCGTGAAGAACTCTGTCGACAAGTCGCAAGTGCCAGAAGACCTGCAAAACCTTTACGCGCCGAGTGATTTAAACTCGGCGGCCCGCCAACACTGACTGGGTTGGAATATGCCGGGCTGCCACAGTCAGCTGAACCTGCAGTTGAGGCGAACTTCTTGTTTGCCTTCGTAGGCGAAGCAGGACGGCCCGAGGGAAGAAGCGGGGATGGCAATTGGATGTGTGAAATCGACGGAATTGAGCGTGAGCTCGGTGAGTTAGATGATAACAACCGAGCGATTGCAAGTGTAACTCGGCAGTCAGACCAAGCTGTGCATCGTACCAGGATAATGAAGCTGCTTCCGGGAGAACGGCTGGGATGGTGGTCAGCACAGACGTTTGATCGTCGAGTTAGAATGAGAGCCCTCGTATTGGGTGCAGTGAACGACCGAAGGACCAAGATAGTATTGGATACCGGAGCAAATGTCTCGGCGATAAGTGAGTACTTCGCGAGGAAACTGCGTCTCAAGAGAGTGGCCAGCAGAGATAAGCGAATTGACATACAAGGAATAAGTAAAGACAGGATGGTGACAACGTCAAGAGCAGTGGTGAAGGTGACACTCGGCTGGGAAGTGGCATACGAGTTGAAGTATGGATAATGCCTCATCATGCCGGAGTCGATTTGATTCTCGGCACCGACTTCATGATCCCAGCTGGAATCCGTCTGGATCTGTACAACTCGGCGGTAAAGCTACCCGATGAGATGGTGATCCCACTCATCCGATCAAGTAATGCACCGACCAAGACCGAGTTCGGACCAAATGTCCCATGCGGGCCACCAGACGGGTTGACGATCGAAAGTCGAATGACCGCTGAGTTCAAATTGCCCAGGCGACAACCCAGTGAGTCGACGCATGACTTATGGGTGCGACGGACGAAGGGTTGGATTCCGACGGTTGTTCTCCTCCTAGGCGAGGAAGACCAACCCATGTCCTGATTACGAACGTCACCGTACGTCAGTCTGGTGCCCACCTCACTTTTATGTGA
>NW_003303718.1:1357074-1360462 GCF_000142945.1 Phytophthora infestans T30-4
TCTCTCCAGTAGCGCGGCATCGAGCTCTCAACTTGCTCTCGTATGTGACGGCGCTTGTTTGTCCAATCAGTCAGAGCTTCATGAGAGATACTTGTAATTTCCGGTGCTACGATCGGTGTAAATACCGGTGCACCAGCTCCTTGCATCCTGGCTGGTACTTGTTGAGGTTCAGTCCCACTCACGCCGAAATAACCACGATTAACCCTTGGGCCCTTAGCGGCTCGCTTCGGTCGCGCCAAAAGAAAACCACAGTCACGACGGCAGAAACAGGCTCTTGTACTTGTTCTTGTCTCTTGGTACAGGCAGCTGGACTTGTACCAAAGAAAACACTTTTTCCACTAAAGAATTCTTTGTAGTAAATCCCGGGCGAAAAACCAATCAACACTCGACAAAGCGGGAGCCACCCCGCTGGAACTTATAGCCAAGTGCATTGTATCGGGTAAATCGTAGAATGAGTCTCGAGTCTGATGGTAACCAGATCGAGCTCAATTATCAGCTTCTTTCTAAGGCGTCCCTCAGAAAGTTCGCTGGGAAAGTTATAAGAAAGATGATATGTAGTTGGCCTGGTTCCTAATATAAAACCCGGGTCAGACCTTACTAGCCCGACTGGGAAGACACGCAGACCCATCGCCTGAAGATGGCAAAGCTGCCAGGCGCCCTTGGGTCGTCTCCGTTGAACTATGAGAGAAACCAAGGTGAAACACCTAGGATTCACTACACAGCCCCCGAAGCTTGGTTTCCCCACTACCCTTCCGCTCGACTTGCGCAGGTTGTGGCGATATCACCCAGAGCGCATGACCAACGGCTGGCAAGCGTCTGACGCTTACAACCGGACTGGTTTCTTGAGGCGCTGACTGTGTGCTCGAGATCTCTGCTGACTGCGGACACGCGGAGCTTGGCCCACGGTGGCTGTCATCATTGATCGAGTTCGACGACCTAGAGGAAGCTGAGGATCTTGGTCCTCGGCACCGGTGTGCCCTTGGCTGTCCTCATCCAAAGTACGCTGAACTGTTTGCTGGACACTTCGAGGTTGTACCTCATCCGCGTCGTCGCTGTCACGCCGGACGGTTTCCCCATCGGGGTGACTTCGTTTCATTCTGCCGCGAGGGCGGCCAATAGGCTTTTTGCCCTTCGCTGATTCAGGAGGTGTAGACGCCGTGCTGCCGTTCTCACGATCTATCTTCTTCCAGTGATCTGTGAGACGAGGGTCTTCAGCAGTGTCCACATATCTCTTCAATAAAATCTTGATGTCCTTATTCAAAACTTGCATTGGTTCGTAAGAGTTTTCGATCGACTGTAGGCCCTTCCAGCTTCCTAAAATATCAAAATCCTTTGTAGCATTATTCCAGTTGTGGCCCTTCAGCTCATTAACTGCTAAGATGATTCCTTGAGCAGCTACGTGTTCGAGTAGCTCATCCGTGACATTTAAGCTGTCGTCTGCGTACATCTTTAACCGTGAAGGGTGCACATCATGTTCTTCTCCTGTAATCAGGTGCTCTACACGAAAGGAGTGGGAATCGGCCCAAGTCACTCGATACGGTCCAACCCAATTCACTTGGAGTTTGTTTCCACGTTTCTCATCCGTTCGGGATCGCAAGACGTAATCTCCAACGTACAAGTTTACGAGATTCTCTCATCGTTCGCGCTTCTTGTTCAAAAGCCTTTGCTTCAGTCTCTTGTCTTCAACCACCTCATGCATCTTCTGTAAGCTGCTTCTCAACCGATTTAGGTAGTCGTCTATCTGCTCGCTCTGTGGAATCTGCTGGAACTTGTTTTTCACTGGTAGATAAAATTCACAGAGGGGTGTAGGCCGTGGCAGTCCAGTGAGCAGCTCGACTGGCGCTCGATTCCCAAGAGATGGGAGTGCTGTATGGTTCAAATTGGCTTGCACCACCGGAACCAAGTAGACCCAGTCTTTGTATCCAATTTTGTATGTTAAAATCATTACTCTCACCACTTGTAGTACATCCCGGCTCACACGTTCAACTGATCCGTTAGCCCACGGACTATACGCAAGTGTGAATGACTGCTTCGACCGGAGACGGCGACTCAGCTCGGCGACAATCTCGTTCTTGAAATGGGTTCCACAATCAGACACCCACTCAGGAGGGACACCGAATCGTGAGTGCCAATCCAGTAAAGCTTCAACCACAACACTACTTTCGGCTGAGTCTGCAACAACCAATTCGCAGTAATGTGTGGCGTGATCCTTCATAACCAAAAGATATTTGCTGCCTCCAAAGCTTTCACCCATGTAAAGAAAGTCAAAATGAAGAACACCATTACGTGTACGACACTCAATCACCTCGCTCCACGTACGTGGGATAATCTTTCCCCCTCTTGAATGCAGACAAAGCAGACACTTCTTAACGAAATTTGCGACCACATCTGAGAGGTGCTCGATAGCGAAAAGCCGTCCCAGGTGTGCAATCATGGCTTGTTGGCCGCGGTGCCCTTGAGCGCCACAGTGCGCAATGATGCACAGCCGCTGAAGTAACTCTTTTTCTTCATATGGGATCCACAGCTTGTCCTCCAGGGTCACGAGACCATCATCATTTCGATTAGCGTGAACAGGAGCCGAGTTCTTGGCTTGTATTTTCTCGAGTTCCACCAGTGTAGGCCACACAAAACAATCATCATCCAGAGGGCGCAAAGCAGACACAGTCTCAGTCCTTTGGTTTGGGCGAGCCCGAGCAACTTTCAGTCGTTTCACAGTTGGCGAATGGTTACCAGCCCAGCGGGAAATTATATCGGCCCATACATTATCAGATCCCGGTACATGCTCCACTACATACTGGTAGTTCATTAGCTTCATATACCATCGTAAAAGTTTACCTTTAATATGTTTCTAGATCGAAACGTCCGGTGCGAAGATGTGAATCAGGTTACGATGATCACAATACATCCGAAAGGGTTTTGGCTTTAGTAGCAAGTAATCCAGTTTATCACAGGCAACGATAATGGGGAATGCCTCTTTCTCGATGACAGTCCAGTTTAGCTGGCTACCGGGCAAACGTTCCACTTGTGCAGTGAATGAGACGACGTTGTTGTTACTCTGTAGCAGGCTTCTGGAGGGTCGAAATTCCAACACCTGAAATCTGAAAGATTGGCGTATCTCAAGGTTCGCAGGCCTCCGTGAAGAAGAAACAGGTGGTCAGCGTTGGCCCCTCTCGAAAAATCTCAGAGTAGACAGATTTGCCGGGAGGCAATCTCTTAATCTCGGTCCCAAGTCCCCTCCTTTTCTTCACTGCTCAGCTCAAGTTAATGCCAGCAGCCGCCCTATTGGTCCTCTTGGTTGTCGTGAGAGCCGCGTCAAGTTTTTGTTGTAAAGGGGCAATCTGCCTTTGCCAAATCAATAAATGCTTTTGAACGCATCCAAATTGACCGC
>NW_003303718.1:1361408-1364058 GCF_000142945.1 Phytophthora infestans T30-4
GCTGATTAGTGCTATACGAGTGCTGTAACATTGCTGCCCGCTTAGGCGGAGTCCAGGTCTTCCACACGATCGGCCTTAATCTGGAGTTTCCCCTGGAATAGTTTCTACATGAGGACAGTGGAGAAGCCTGAGACCGTTAGCTCTATCCTTACTACCAGCGACAACTGACGTCGCGCTCACGCGTTTTCCGCCTTGGCAGCCGACGCTGCGCCCACGAGCTGTCCGCCTTGCAGTCGACGCCGCACCCACGAGCTTCCCCATAGCCTTTGGAAATCGCTATCAATGGTAGTAAATCTGATATATGCGAATTAGTGATATACGAGTGCTGTAACATTGCTGCACGCATAGCTAGAGACCAGGTCATCCACACGGTCGGCCTTAATCTGGAGCTTCCCCTGGAATCGTTTCTACACGAGGACAGTGGAGAAGCCTGAGACCGTTAGCTCTATCCTTACTACCAGCGACAACTGACGTCGCGCTCACGCGTTTTCCGCCTTGGCAGCCGACGCTGCGCCCACAACCTGACTGCCTTGCAGTCGACGCCGCACCCACGAGCTTCCCCATAGCCTTCGGAAATCGCTATCGATGGTAGTAAATCTGATATCTGCTGATTAGTGCTATACGAGTGCTGTAACATTGCTGCACGCATAGCTGGACGACGTGCCAGCCACGAAGTCACAGGGAAACGATTCGGGATACCACGGTTGCACACCGCGGAGCACGATACCATTGTAGAACACGATACGCGGGCAAAGCAGATGATTGGTCTTGGATATGCTATTGGTCTTGGCCACCTTACTTGAAGAGTCCTCCGTATTCTCACCGGTCCTGATTTTCTTCTTTCCTTCGGGGTTCTTCTTCTTCTGCAGATCTTCATCGCGATCTCGTTTCATATTCCTTTGTCTTAGAAACTGGCGCTCATGTTCCTTCGCCTTCTCAACGACGAGGTCAAACAACAGTCTTGGAATCGAGGCGGCCTGCTTGTGCGTATACTGCAAACACTGCTCCACTTCTTCCTTGAGAGCCGCTGGGTGAAGAGAGGCCACGAGTTGCTTGCACTTTGCCTCGTTACCCCCGTCACCTTCAAAGCAGGCGCCCAGACCATTTTCGCGCACTAACTTCCGGAACTGGTTAAAGTAGTCCAGCACACGGGCGTCGACATCACTCTCCGTCAGGTTCATCCTCAGTTTGGATCTGAATAATGCCTTGACGTCAGGGAGCGTGTCATTCTTCACGCTTGAAAGGATGAGGGCGAACTCAGCAATCAGCATGTCGTCATTCACGTTAGCAATGTCCTCGTTCAATCTCAGCTCGCAAAGTACATCCAGTAAATCAGGATTCATTGAGTCGCGAACGGACTGGACTATGTTGTCATAATTTTCTCCAGTAGCACGGCATCGAGCTCTCAACTTGCTCTCGTAGTGACGGCGCTTGTTCGTCCAATCGGTCAGAGCTTCATGAGAGATACTTGTAATTTCCGATGCTACGATCGGTGTAAATACCGGTGCACCAGCTCCTTGCATCCTGGCTGGTACTTGTTGAGGTTCAGTCCCACTCACGCCGAAATAACCACGATTAACCCTTGGGCCCTTAGCGGCTCGCTTCGGTCGCGCCAAAAGAAAACCACAGTCACGACGGCAGAAACAGGCTCTTGTACTTGTTCTTGTCTCTTGGTACAGTTGTACCAAAGAAAACACTTTTTTCCACTAAAGAATTCATTGTAGTAAATCCCGGGCGAAAAACCAATCAACACTCGACAAAGCGGGAGCCACCCCGCTGGAACTTATAGCCAAGTGTATTGTATCGGGTAAATCGTAGAATGAGTCTCGAGTCTGATGGTAACCAGATCGAGCTCAATTATCAGCTTCTTTCTAAGGCGTCCCTCAGAAAGTTCGCTGGGAAAGTTATAAGAAAGATGATATGTAGTTGGCCTGGTTCCTAATATAAAACCCGGGTCGGACCTTACTAGCCCGACTGGGAAGACACGCAGACCCATCGCCTGAAGATGGCAAAGCTGCCAGGCGCCCTTGGGTCGTCTCCGTTGAACTATGAGGGAAACCAAGGTGAAATACCTAGGATTCACTACAATGATTAACTCTGGAATTACAGCAAGACGCCAGAGCGTGGAGTGAAAGACGTGGATATTTATTTAGATGACTTGCACTTGTTCTCTGGGACGCTCAAGAAGGCGCCGATGGCTGATGTCCATGCAACTGGTAGTCGATTTGGGAGGGTACACAAAGTGACAGAACAGTTCGGACAGCCGGTGTTGTTCTCTTGCAGTCAGGCTCAAGTGGATGCAGAAAAGAGGAGTGTTTATTACTGTGGTGTCGAAGAACAAGACGTCCTGGGGATCAACGAAGGACAAGTCATGCAAGAGTCACGGGCGATGTACAGGAAACTGGGCCCGGGCGCGGAAGGCGTCATTGTTGATCTCGATCTTCGTCCCATGACGGCTGTGTGTCGACAGTGACGAGAGATATTAAATAAATTCGTTGCGGCGCTCATCTTGTTTGGACAATGCTCCAAGAGCGCGTTCTGGTAGCGGTAGAACGATTCCATCCTGGCAGTGACCGCTCTCGACCCGCGATGCAAGATGACGCTCGTTCTCCGGGCCAAGCAAGGACATAAGCTTAGTAAGCGCGTCCTG
>NW_003303718.1:1364576-1366954 GCF_000142945.1 Phytophthora infestans T30-4
CGGCGAGTGCCATCTCCCTAAGGAGATGGTCGTTGTCATCTCGCATAAAGTCTCGTTGACGGGAGGCGCGATCCAGCCGTCCGGTCAGGTCGCGGATCTCGACCGCCTGATCAGCCAACAGGAGTCGCAGGTCCTGCGACCGAGAGGCCGCACGGTGCTCCCATCCCTGGATCTTCATAGCCTGGTCATGGACTTGGGCCCGCAAGGTCTGAAGTTGGGTAGCGTGTAGGGACGCAGCTTGGTCTTGGGCATCTTGAGCCGTCTGGAGCTCCGCCGTCAGGGTTTGCACCTGATCGGAAAGAGCCTGGGCTAGAACCCGCAGATCGGTGGGCGACATAGAAGACGGACTGACCGGAGGGGTAGTGGATGGGGCCTTGCCCGACGATTTGCCGGTACGCTTGGCGGGAGACATGTGTCGCGAAGGGGAGAAAGCGGTTGTGGATGCTAGTAATGCACGCCGTGAACGCTGTTGTGCAGCGCCGACAACGTACAGGAGGCGATTGTGGTGAAGTGCTTTTTCAGAAATAAGAGAATGGGCCTGACGCGGGGTCACTATCCCGAATCAGTGACAATTTCAAGTGATTAGAGAGGATTTGGGTTGGCTGGCACGGATGCAAGTTGCCTGTGGTGGATTAGCCATGGCGAGCAGCACCCCGTATGGAATGACGATGGATCTGATATGAGCGACGTACGAAAAGGCAAGATCCACCAATACTTACCTCGGATCCACCCTTACCTGGATTCACTAAGATGGATATGGGATATACTATACAAGAGTGGATCGAGTGTGGATCCTATGAAGAAAGGATGGTCGGTGCCCTCTGAAGGTGGATCTAGTAGCCACGGCTAATGAAGAGTCAAGATCCACCGCGAGGTACCCCGGATCCCATACTTCCGAGTTCGGATCCAAGGAGGGAGGATCCCGCCTGGAGGGACCTGGATCCAGGGTATAGGGATGATGGATACAGTGGATCTCGAACTTTCGTGGGACAATGGAGATCACAGACGGTTGCGAGATGATGTTGGATGATGAAAGAGCTCAGATCGACGACGAGTGCAAACTTACAGTGAAGTGGATCCGAGCGACCTGGATCCGGATGAGTGTACCCATAATAGGGTGACCATGATGATTACGTCATGGATCCGGTGGATCTGAAGATAATACAGCTGGGATGATGGGTCAAGGGAAGAAGGGACATGCAGCCGAGCCTGGTAAGGGATTTAGCAGATGAAAGACATAGAAGGCAGAAATCCAGGCAGGTATAGGCTTAAATATCAATACAGTCCTCAATTTGCACAGTAACACGCAAGTGCCTTCCTGCCCTTAAGAACCGGAGCTACATTGGCCGTACGAGCTCCGAGAAGGTTGGAAATTGCGAATCTAGTGTTGGTAGTGATAACTGGATAATACATTGGCCAGATCCTACAACCTAGTGAGCTTTTCCTTTACTTGTGCAGATCCGACAGGCTAACCGAATTTACTACTTGGTCGGTTACACCCTAGAGGTTCTCAACTTTCAAGATCCCGTCACAGGAGGCGGCAAGTACGACGCAAAGGAACTACAAAGGCAAGGGAACACACCCGCAAGGCAACCCTACGGCCAGATCCACGATCTAGGCCCCGGATCCATAAGCTCGAATATTCGCTTAGGATTCGGAGCCATCCACGGACGCAGAGTGAAGATTTTCCACTGCTGCTCCACCCCATCCCCACGTCTCGCCAAGACGCTCAAGCTTCACCACTTGAACTCTTCGGAAGTTACCGAGAGAGCAAGATCCCGCCCTACCTACGGGTACACAAGGTGAGGAAAGTTCAGCAGAACACGGATCATCGGGGGACCCCCTCCGTTAGTCGGTGTCTGGGTGCAGTTGGTAAGCTGGATCCGGCAATCTCGCAGATTTTGCTGATCCCGCTACACCACAAGTCCCTTCGGTCCGGAGACCCGAGCCCTCTTAGAAGGTTAAAATTTGAGCGCACCAATGAGACTACAAAAAGGAACCAAAATTCATGGATTTAGCCAATCTTATCGCACTAGGGCTAGGTGTTTAGCCTTCCAAGTGATTTCCGGAACAGTCCGGAATCATTGCGTCTTATCGAATAAAGGGCAATACAAATCTAGCACGTTAGGAGCACTTGCTGGATAATTGCAATTTGTGACGGACCGCTGTAGCGAGCATACCAAGGCTTCAGCGCCATCGTACCATTACATGTACTAGTATGAAACTGCAGCTTGAAGGCTGTACACTTGCGGGTTTGACACCCCGCCGCTAATGGGCTACTTAATTACAGTACAACTACACCTTTGCCAGGCCAAGATGGTGCTACTCCACTTCAAACCGGATTTTTTTAAAAATTAAAACAAAATTTGATTACGAAA
>NW_003303718.1:1367054-1370214 GCF_000142945.1 Phytophthora infestans T30-4
GTCCGGTCAAGTCGCGGATCTCGACGCTTGATCGGCAGCAAGAGTCGCAAATCCCTGTGAACGAGGAGGACGCACGGTGCTCCCACCCTTGGATCTCCATAGCCTGGTCATGGACCTGGGCTCGCAAAGTTTGGAGTTGAGTGGCGTGCGAAGACGCGGATAGCGACTGATAAGTCTGCTGAGCAGCCGCCTCGCTGAGCTTGGTCTCTAGCATCTTGGGCCGTCTGGAGCTCCGCCGTCAAGGCTTGCACCCGATCGGAAAGAGCCTGGGCTAGAGTACGTAGATCGGTGGATGACATTGAAGAAGGGCTGACCGGAGGAGTGGTGGATGGGGCCTTGCCCGGCGATTTGCTGGTACGCTTGGTGGGAGACATGTGTCACGAAGAAGAGGAAGCGGGTGTGGATGCTGGTAATGCACGCCGTGAACGCTGTTGTGCAGCGCCGACAACGTACAGGAGGCGATTGTGGTGAAGTGCTTTCTCAGAAATAAGAGAATGGGCCTGACGCGGGGTCACTATCCCGAATCAGTGACAATTTCAAGTGATTAGAGAGGATTTGGATCGCCCGGCGCGGATGCAAGTTGCCTGTGGTGGATTAGCCATGACGAGCAGCACCCCGTATGAAATGACGGTGGATCTGGTATGAGCTATGTACGGGAAGGCAAGATCCACCAAGACCTATCTCGGATCCACCCTTACCTGGATCCACTTAGGTGGATATTGGATATGCTATGTACGGGTGGATCGAGTGAGGATCCTATGAAGGAATGATGGTAGGTGTCAGCTGAAGGTGGATCTAGTAACCACGGCTAACGAGAAGTCAAGATCCACCGCGAGGTGTCCCGGATCCCATACTTCCGAGTTCGGATCCAAGGAGGGAGGATCCCGCATAGGACGACCTGGATCCAGGATACAGGAATGAGGGATACAGTGGATCTCGAACTTTCGTGGGACAATGGAGATCACAGACGGTTGCAAGATGATGTTGGATGATTGGAGAGTTCAGATCCATGCTACTCCGCTGAACGTCACTGTCTAAATAAATCCACCTTGCCAAGTCAAAACGCCTTTATTCTTCCGAGCCCTGGGCACTCTCAGCGTCCGTCTTGATCGACGCAAGAATAGAGTATTCATGGTTCCATGATGCATCTCTTTCGGCTGAAGCTAGGCTCAGATTTGAAATTTCTGTTCCTGAACGAGAAAACCAAGAGATTCGAGTCCAACGAAAAAGCGAAGCTCGAAGATAACGACCATTCATGAGCAGCTATTCGCCGTACACGTGTGTTTTTAATAAAGATAGCCGGGGATACTGTATCTCTAGCCCAATTGGTCAAAGCGATGAATGCGGTTGTTTCATTGGTTGAAAATAAGCTATGGACAACGACAAGTTTGGTACTGCTGGCACGTATTTTATTTTAACTGCGTTTTGCCCATACTGTAACGTAATGGATACAAAAAATAGATATCGTACCTTACAAAACGGTCCTCCACCTATTCAGCTTGTAAAAACGCTACTCAGAGTCGTTACCACATCCCGCTTCCTACAAGACGAATACTTCTCTCTTGAGTGGAAAAAAACCCCCCCCCAATGTGTTTGGCTGGGTAAGACTGTTAGTTTTTTAATTTTACTCAAAATTTCCAAGGCCAACACTTACGCATTCTCTTAAAATCTCTTTTTTTGCTCGTTCACAATTTGAAACGCACGCAGCCTCACATTTCATGTGAAAATAGAACAGCTAAATGTCGAAGCCAGGAATGCGGGAAGCCATGCGCGCACGAATGCTAAGGGTAGGCTGCGTGTGGTAGAGTAGCCCGAGGAGCTGCGCTAACACACGAACGAGCCGATTTTGTTGTGGAGCGTCTAATTAGGGCGCTGGTTGCGAGAGAGGAAAACTGTGGATTATGTTCGGTCTGTTCAAGGGTTTCTCGGGATTCTTCCAGCGACGACGACTACGTTGATGACTCCTTTCTGACGAAGGATGACGTGGCGAATGCGGAGGAAGACATGAAAAGCCTCAAAGACGAAATCAGCGATGACGACATTACCAAGCCTGATTACTCTAGAGTCACCGCGACCACGAACCAGAAGGACGCGAAGGGCGCAGCAACGAATGAAGAGGGTGCGATAGGGAGTGCGGGTGAAAAGAGCGAGGCTACGTATAAGAAGGATGCAGACGTTGGTGAGAACGAGTTACAAATGATATCGATTCTCGTGTGTCGGGTGTGGAAATAGAAGAAGGCGCGGCCGCGGTCATGCCTGGCACGGTGAATGAGGATGAGGATGATGTCGCAGATAACATGGGCATGTATTTGTTAATGGCGATAAATGATTAAGTTTTAGTGCTTACAATATGGTCGTCTGTTTGCCGAAGTGACGGATACTCCTGTGGACGCAGGCGTAACGACCACTGACACGGCAGAGGCCCGCACGCCAGTGTCCTCGGCACAAGATGGTGACGACGACACGGTTGCGGGTGGGACGGCGATGGTGGCGCTAATATGAGTGACAATGGCGACGAGAATGCAAGTACGCACGGTATGTTGCTTGAATAATTGTGTTGCTTACTATATTGCTCCTGGTTTTGGTTTTCGGTAGACTATATCCTTTAGTTTGTTCAGGCCGCTCGAACCGATGCTGAGCTGGAGTGAGTTAATCACAAGAGGCGACATGAGTCACCGCATGAGAGATCGGTTTGCACTGAAGAAGATGGTGAGGATTGTCGTCCATTCAAGCGCACCCGTACTAGTCTCACAAACACCGCTACGAGCACGAGTGCTGTCAATCAACAGCGAGCCCGGCGTCGTACAAAAACATTTGAAGCGTGTGAGAAGATTATCAAGGCGCGTCAAGCAGCCGTTAGCACTGAACCTGGCCTGTCCTAGGAAACCCGTTCAAGAGCTGATCAAACACTAATCCTCGGGAGAGATTTTGGGAAATGGCGTGTTCTAGAAAATAAAATCTCCCGATACCGAAAAACAGTTCCTTTCTCCACTTTCTTGCGCTGAACGGTTCTGGGCGTGCAGTCGGCAGGTGGATATTAGCGAAACTAATAGGTGGATGGTATCCAGATTCAGTGCACCCAGGCATTCTTTAAAACGCTGTGGCTGTGACGGTGGAAATTAAGAAAAGAGGCGACTCGGTGGACATACCAGGACGAGGG
>NW_003303718.1:1370314-1378616 GCF_000142945.1 Phytophthora infestans T30-4
CGCTTTAAACTGCGAATAAACCACTTTGAAGTACGGAGTGCGTTTACTCGACATATTTGTGAAGTGACATAAACTCTAATGTAAAAATTGAGAATAATTTTTAAAAAGGTTTAGTTACTTCACCACTTTAAAGTGGAGTAGCACCATCTTGACCTGGCAAAGGTGTAAAATATTTTTCTTACAGCGTTTGATTGTCAATAGATATCTAAACATGTAAGGACAAGCATCCTAGTCAAACATTCAGTTTAACTACTACATGCCAGCATTTGATTCAGCGACGCAACTTCACATCGAAACCAGCTCCTGCAGGATCCGAGCTCCCTCCGCAAACTCGTGCTTGATGTCCTGATTGCCGATCGAGATCAGCACCATATCCTTGGGCATCCTGAAGCTGGCACACGGCAGCGCGTCAGATGCGCCTCGTGCATGCCCGT
The DNA here is from genome assembly GCF_000142945.1 of Phytophthora infestans T30-4. Lineage (NCBI taxonomy): Eukaryota > Oomycota > Peronosporomycetes > Peronosporales > Peronosporaceae > Phytophthora > Phytophthora infestans. The sequence continues at coordinate 1,370,749 of NW_003303718.1, forward strand.
GCCGAAGCGGGCCATCTCACCGGTCGAACCCAGCTCCACACCCATACTCGGGTCAGCGCCGTGCAGACGCATGAACGAGAACAGCGGCGCCTTGACGTTCACGTAGTCGAAACAGGCGCGCAGGATGCCCCTGATCGCCTTGACGTCGTTAGCCCGGGCCATTGCCTGGGTGTGGTGTTAGTACGTGGTAAACGGGCCCGTGACGTTAAGCGCCTGTGCGATGGTGCTAGCTGCTTGATCGTGCCGACGAACAGTTGCTGGACTGGCTCCACCAGTGTGGCGTCTCCAGTGTGTACGCGGGCGTGCTTGGCGTGTGGCGTAGATGGATATGGCGCTGTCCTTGGCCAAACTTTCGAACTCAATCTCCTTAGCATTCACGACGACCTTGGACACGGCGAGGGAGCGCGACATCTTGTCTGCGTTGCTGTTCAGGTAATCCTTCAAATGGCTCTCGTCCGAAGCCACAAGCATAGCAGCCTCTGACAGCACGTAACAGGGAGGGACAAGAACCAGGTACTACACACACCTCGTGCACTAACTCCAGAGTCGAGATCAGATCCATCACCTCCGTCCGGCTGGTCCACGTTCAGCGAGTCCAGCAGAACCGCGAATGCGCTGTAGCCCTTGCACTGGTCGATGCTGTCCGGCAGGATGTTAGCGCCTGACTCAGAGCGGATTGGCCAGGTTGCTCGGGTCTGGCCATCCACCACCACGATCATGTCTTCAAGGATCTCGAGGTCCCCGTTGTCCAGCACCCGTGCTCCAAGCTCACCTCCGCGACGTACTAGTTCCTGCTCTCGAGATGGTAACTGACCACGGTGGACAGATCGCGCACGTACTCAATCCAACTCTACCAACTTGCAAGAGATCCACCACGAATTCACATCGAATCGTCGCCCACACTACACCGCCACGCTGTAAGGATCGCGCCGAACACGTATAACTTGGCCATCAATATCAACGGCGCCTCGCCCTCCCATAAACCCACCCGAATCGCGATGGTTCGTTATCACCCGCTGCCACTCCACACTCGCTCACCGCCGTCGTGCCGCTCGTCCTTCACGCTCGCTCGCCCACCACCAGTGCCACCGTCGCCGCCGCCACCACGACCGCTCCACACTCGCTCACCAGCTGTCCACTAGATTACGCACTGATGCCGTCGACCTATCCCACTTAACCGCTCCCACCGCCATCGCCATCAAAATAAAATTTAATTCATGCTCCGGGTCGCTCTTTTTATCAAAAGAGTGAGTATTTTGCCAGACTAGGAGCATCCCACTCGTAGCAAATCTTGTGCTATCTTCGGATTTGCTAGGATTTGCTGATATCGTCCATATCCGAACTCGGTACAGCGTATACTCTGCGTATACCCCTCCCACACAAAAAATCCTCCCCCTCAAGCAAATTCGTGGCGCCAACGGACCCAAATGCCGCCGCGCCCACGCAGCGCTCCAAAGCGCCCCCTGCTGGCAGACGACAGCGACGATACCAGTGACGGCGCCGCATCCGGCGGCTCTTTGAGTGAGTGGGAGCCGTCACTAAGACCACCTCGTGTGGAAACGACGGGGACGAGCAGCGCTAGCGAGAAAGCCGGACCAGTCGGTGTCATCGCTCCGCCTCCGGGGGAGACGCAGTTCAGGTCGTGGGAAAAATTCGAGGCATACTTCGCACAGTACCAAGCTCGGTCGTTCCAGGTACAGTTGAGAAGTTTTTTTTTTTAATTATATTCAGTGTTATCTAAGCTAATTGGTTGGTATGTTATCGATACAATATTAGACCTACCGTACCAGAACGAGCACCTCAGTTCCAGTACGGAATGCTCGGATAGATGCCCAGGGATCCAAGGCGTGTAAGATTCCCGACGAGTGGGACCAGTATGCAAAAACATACGTGTGTACGCATTACGGCAAATTCCGATCGCAAGCCACAAGTAAGAGGCCTCGTCAGGATCCTCGAGCTTCGGGATGCTCTGCCCAGGTATGTTGCTGCTGCAAATTAGAATGTCGGGTGTGCTGTGCAAGATACATAATCAACTAGGCGAAGCCAGATTCAATCGGGCATGGTCTGGTTCAATCTGGCACGGTCTGGTATGATTGAGTATTGACTGGTTTGATCGGACAAATTTGCTAATATCTGCTGGCAATATTTTGTTGTTTTCAAATCAATGTGTGCGCTCAATAGATCAACAAAGCTACCCATACATTTACTCTAACGATTACGAAGTGCCACCTTGAGCACAACCACACATTGAGCGAGTACGCTTTCAAAAGCCACTCGTCCAACCGTGTGTCCCTCGATGAGAGTGCTTTAGAGACAGTGGACGAGCTCCGCAAGGCTGGCGCGAAAAAGACAAGCATTCTCAAGTTTATCAAGAACAATTCCGATAGCAATCCGAAGCCGCAGGATGTTCATAATTAGGCTCGCAAATTGAAGGCTCGCGAGCAAGGATCGACCCCAACGTCTAGTTCAAAGCGGTTAAAGAAGTGGATGTCCGAATTTGGTGATGTTCCTGGCAACGTGGGGCGCATCTTCGTAGACGATGTGGGAGAAAAGGTATGATATACGACGTTTATGTTTTAGATTTAATTTCGTTGTTGCCTATCTAACCGTTTCATTATGTTACAAATTGGCAACCTGTATTACGCTTCAAACCAAACACATGCGATCGATCTTCACTCCCCGGATGTACTTCTAATTGACGCAACGCATGGAACCAATCGATCGAGGTACAAGGTCTTCTCTTTCATGGCACACGACACTTTTAGAAAAGGCCAGTTTGTGCAGCATGCCCTACTCCACAACGAGCAGTGGAGAACATTGTTGACTGCAGAATGAGTCCCAGGGCTCCTGTAGCCCACGAGAGAGCGAGCTTACCACCGGCGAAGAAAATATATCCTGTGGAATCCATAACCCGTGTATTTCGCAAAGACTTCATTGAGAAGTGCAGCGCCAAAGTCTCAGCCCTGCAGAAGAAATATAAAGATTCATGGAGTGTAAATCTAGGCGAGCACGAAATTGCGGCTAAAGTAATCGGTGTTGGAACATACACTACCGAGACGTTGGGTGTGATGAAAAAGTGGCACAGGGCGATGAAAAGCATACAACACGTGGACAAAGCTATAAACTGGATCGAGACTATTGATTTCACTCTACAGATGCCCGAGCATTCCAAGTTGATCCAGACCCATATATACTTGCTAAGCTGAAGGCCATCCCACTTCTGTCCGTGCAGGTACAGTTAACGTACATTTATTGATACAATGGAATTACTAACGTTGATAGTATCTTCTTGAATATAGGCGGAAGCGCTCCGTCATGATTGATCTGACATGTAAAGACGTATTTGTCTAGGACCCGATGAATTCCAGCTACGGAGTGAAGGTTCGCCCCCTTGCTGACAAATTGGTGATGATGCTACCAGACTTCGCCCCAAGAAAGTACCGAGTCCGAATGTACGAAAGTGATCTTGGAGTGCAGGTCAATAGCTACAATTGTGGCATGTACATGCTGTTAGCATTCGAATATTTGCCGGTGCAACTACTATGCGTGCGCTAAGTAGGAAGGAGTTGCAGTATCTACGCTATCGGTATCTATGCATGTGCATTTAGCTGAACAAGTTTTCAATGATTTGGTCTTTTGTTTGTGTGTGCCGACGACATGACTGCACTTTGTCTTGAAAGTTAGATATCCCCAGCGCAGTCTGCTGAATGTCTGGCAGATTTCAGTTTCGAAACTGCCAGACATCGAACTTCCGGTTATACGTATACTCCCGAAGACACATCAGCTGATGACGTATCCGGCTCTTCCTGAGTCTGGCAAACTCGGGCATGCTATCGGGTGTATTCTGGTGTAATTGTACTGTCTCTTGTTACCCAGTCTGGCTGAATAACGAGTGCTCTTTTGAAATGGGGGGATTGTGCAAAATACAGCATATATTTAACAACAGATGTTAAGAACATTAACTGTTACAATAAAAAAACACCGGTGTTATTCAATGTTGTTCACATTGCAAAACGGTATTATTGAATGCTGCTGTGAAATCATGTCATTCTGTGTCAGGTTAAGCTCAATACAATGCACTTTGAAAGACTGCGATCGCCCCGCCTTTGTCGCTCAGCTTTTTCCTTCGGGGCGTCAAGTATGAGGCTCATGTTTTTGCGCTTCGTCTCCAGTACTTGCGCTATAATTTCTGGGGGGGCGTGCTCACTTGCAGCTAGGAATTGGATTGCATCGTAAAACACCTTGCGACGTTTGAAATATTGACGTTCGGAATCACTCGAACACCATTTCGCGCCGTGACGTGCTTCGAATTGCTGTACGGGGGTACAACCCGCAACCCCTTTCGTGTACTCTGTCCAAACTGCAATCACGGAATACAATCCTCGAGCAAGACGGTAGGTAATGGACCCGTCCAATTGCTCTGCCTGTTCGCTCGATTGTCCAGCCTGGCCAGGAGCTTAGACGAGTGAAATCGTCCGCCGACAAGCGAGATGACAAGCGTGTGTGTAGAGCGTAAAGATTTTCGATAGCTGTCAGACGCAGCACTGTGCTTGCGAAGCTGCTTTCCGCCACGTTGATTAAAATAGGGAGAGTGGCACGTACCGTAGGGATCAATCCGGTGTCAGATGTCTTTTGGAGGCGCGCTAGTTGCTGATTAGCAAATATATGGTAGTCTGGTCTTGTGAATAGAGCGTGCTTCCAGATTGGATGCGTTGGATTAGCTATATGGAGGAGCACAGAGTCCTGAAGTACCACTTCCCGTAGATATGCGAGCAGACGCAAAAACCCTTTCCCTGCTATATTATGAATGTCTCCCTTGTCAAACAATGGTTGTAACGTGTCAATCCATGCCAGCACTGCTCCTCGCAACGTTTCTGGTATAGAACTCTCAGCCCGAGGCAGAAAGAATGCCCCCCCCCCAATTTGCATTGAAACCTGCTAGCGCACAGACAACCTCACGCGGCAAAGTAGTCATATAACAGCCTTCCACTTTCTCGTTGCTCCATCTCCCACCCCTTCTTATGCTGGCCTCGGATGCGCCATTCGCTTTGGCGATGACGCACGAGCTAGTCGGCAAATGTGTGTCACCTGCAAGTTAAAATAAGGAAGAGTGTTAATCCATGTGATGTGAAAGCATGCGATTCAATGTGAATCTGTGGGATGCTAAACGCTGTTAACATCATAACATATTACACAAAGCTACATATTACCTTTTTGCTTGTGACACCGCACGCTTTCAGGGCCTTCTTCGGCCCGTTAGCTTGTGCGCTGTACGATATCTCGCGTTCCTTTATCTTGCCATCGATGAGCTGGATGTTGTACCACGATGATCGGACACGCATGTCCGGAAATGTCTCCCCAATTACATGGAACCGCCAAAGCAGGTATATGGCCAGGGCTCCAATAGGGACAGGATGACGTCGCGGTATCGGATACAGCCGCTGTATTCGATACGGCCAAACTGATTCATCTTGCCTTGGTTCAATTACAGCAAGCGCCGCCACGCACTTCGTTGGGCCTTAATTGAAAGCTCCCTGGAGAATAGATCGGGTAGCTGAAGTTCCCTCGTCGTCTCCCCCCTAGCCATAAGCGCGTGACCGAAGCGAATGTCAACTCGATCGTGAAGAGCCCTACCGTTGTTTTTCCATAAAGTATGCTGACACATTGCGTAGCTGGGCCGACCGAGTACGTGTCCTGCACGGTACCTTTGCCACGGTCATCGAATTCTTCGCGCCGACGCGTTGCTCGTTTGCGCCTATGGTTGCGCAAGTACTCAGAAAGTGCCTTGCCGCACGGATGTGGGTGGGACCCAATACCGAGAGACTTTTGGATGCTGTAGGGGTCTACTAACGCCTTCATTTACCATTCAATACCCTCCGCCGAGAGAGAATGACCGTACCGTCCTGCTTGCGCCGCGAGCCACGTGGACGCACCACCTCTTCGAGAAAAGGCAAGATCTTGCCCTCGGTCACGACACTTCCATCAACAAACTGACGGCCGTTGCACCACCTAGCCCACTCGCCCTGTTTGGGCTCGTAGCTGCGACGAGTGTTGCGTGTGCAGCACTTGAGACTGTCCACCACAACTTATTGGGCGGCGCTTTGCTCCGCAGCGCTGTTCTCGATGGCGAGATACGTGTTGGCTGCCATCGGTAAATTTTGAATGAATGGCTGCACAGGGGAGCGACCCCTCGCGCGTTTTCTCTCCTCGCCCCCTCTCCCGTAATGTCAAAACATGTTTTCACACTCGCTTGTCAAACGCTCAACAGTCGACCTCTACTTACCGATACTGTGCGTAGTCACCTAACCGCAGTCGATCACATTATGTATCAACTTTCTTTCACTTTAAAACAAAATGTATCGATTGTGACTCGCTGTGACAATAGAAAGCTTAAGCAGCTCAGAACGAAGCTAAAATCTAAGAATGTCTGATAAATTTTGTTGTTATTCGTTTCGTGTTATTGTCTGAGGGTGACAAGTTGCGTTGCGCTCTCAACAAAGAAACGGAATCAGTTGATAGCTAGTGTCAAATCTACGCCCTCCAAACGAGATGGAATCGGACAGCGACGACGACGTTCTCGAGTGCCGTCGCGTGGCAAGGGAGATGCTGGATGCCTCACGGATGAAACGACTACATGTGACTGGGAGACCGCTTCTAGACTTCGTTATCGGAGGCTGACGCTACTCTATGACTCAAAACCTCGGTTCTCGTTACTAGGTGTTCGATTTCATATCAGCGACGTCACCGACGGCACATGCCTTACCTTCTATAGATTCGCCCACCGACAACTTCGACGTTTACAAGCTTCGTTTGAGTTACCGGAAGTGATCGGGACAGGTTTGCACTCGCGTGCATGCTGTAGTGGGCTAGATGGCCTCTGTATCACACTTCACCGTCTAGCGTACCCTACAAGATGGATGCATATGGCTACAATCTACGGAAGGTGGCCAAGTGCTCTAAGTAGTATTTTCTACTTTGTCATCGGATTGATTAGTGAGAAGTGTGGTGAATTACTACTGGGGGACTTAGAATATGCTAGTTCTAGACTGCAAACGTTTAGTGAAGCTATTTGCAACCAAGGAGGCAAGCTAGACTGTGTTTGGGGTTTCGTGGATGGGACTGTACGGGGCATTTGCCGACCGGGAGGAGCTCGAGACCAGCTAAGTTTGCATTCCCACCACAAAAGAAAGCATGGGCTAAAATTCCAGAGCGTCGTCACTCCCGATGGAATGATCTTTCACCTTTACGGACCGGTGAAAGGGTGGAGGCATGTCGCTGTATTGTTGCGTCAATCGGGGCTAGAGGAACGCATAAGTGCGAATGAAAGATTTTGTGGCTACTTTATATATGTGGATCAAGCATATGGTCGAACGGACGCGTTTGTTTCGCCTTTTAAGGGATCAAGTCTGACACCAGCTCAAACTGCGATCAATGCCTCCACGGCGGAGGTCAGAGCCACGGTTGAATGGTCTTACGGTCAGGTAGTTAGCTTCTGGGCGGGTGTCGACTATAAGAGGAAGATGTACCTGGGTGGAGCTCCTGTGGCGACACTTTACAAAGTTGTAATTGTATTAACAAATTGCTTTACCATTATGCGCGAGGGAAACAGCAACAGTAAATATTTGAGTTAGATCCACCGACGTTAACAAACTATTTTTCTCTTTCGCATTTGGCCCTTTGGTTCAGTTATCTTTCTTGGTAATAGCTTCATTTTGCTCCGAAGATGGTCCAGTTGTCACTCAGATAGCCGCGAAGCTCTCTCAACGATGCACAGACTTGAATCTAAGTGGCTTGGTGGCACTAAACCGGGCGAAAGGTGCGCGTGTGTGAGAGATGTTGGAGACAGTTTTTGTTTAAGAGTACTAATT
>NW_003303718.1:1378716-1381245 GCF_000142945.1 Phytophthora infestans T30-4
CTGCCTTGTAAGGACGCAGCAGGTTCACAGCCAGCGAAGGCCATGAGAGTGGTAGAATGCGACCTACGTTCTTCGATTTCCTTCCTTCTTGTCTTTGCTGACTGCCAACTGTCTTCTAAAGTTGCCAAGGAGCGGCCAGGCAGACAAGCGCCTGACCGGAAGCCAATCACCATGCTTGGATGAGTATGGCAAACATGGAATTTCATTGACAGTCATTATTTTTCATTTGAATTCACATTGAAGATTTTGACCCGGTTCAATGAACCGCGGCTCACTACTACGCTACGCTACTTCAAGATTCGACTCAAGGACTACTTAGAATCTAGTATAGTGAAATGCATATATCTTACATAGGATACCAAGGGAATGCTAACAAGCACTTCCTCGTAACCTACAAACAACTAACGATTTCAATCTCACTTTCCAATTTACCTTCTTCGAGGCACATCAGCTGCCTCCTAAGCCTTACCTTCGAGTCCCCATCGTTGGACTCTCGCCGCCCTCCTCCGCTTCGCTCCTCACCACGCGACTCGTTCCTCGTCGCTGTTCCTCTGCGCCGTGCTCTCACCAGTCGTCACATGCCTCCTCCAGCTCGTTATCGAGCAACGTTGAAAGGCGGCGGTGCTTACTCCCACTTGGCTTTCCTGTATCACTCTACTGTCTTTCTGCAACTCGTTAAACACAAAATACATTCGTTAAACAATTTAATTTAGTTGAAAGATAATCACTTATACCTTTTTTTCTGCTGCCATCATGCGTCACTGCCCATCCGTCTCCAGTTCTTGGGCCATAGAAGCTGCTTCTTGCTTCTTGTTCTGATTTTGAGCGGCAGTGGCCTCCTTCAGTTGTAATAACTGCTCCAAAATGTCGTCGTTGTCCGTATGCACTTCGCTAAGTCCACTTGCAGATTCGTTTTGCTTCTTTTGGGCAGCAAATTTCTTTAAGAGAAGCGGTACGATCACGACACGCGCGTAAACCAAAGTTTTTGCCGCTAGAGAGCTGTTCATCTGATTGGCTACACCTTTCCACCCTCAGTTACTTCTTTTCGCTTAGCACCAAACGGTGGTGTAGCTAGAACCTCAGTCAGCAAGGCCTTGTCGCTGGAAGCGGTAAGGCGGGAGCGCTGCTCAAGTTCCACCACTTTTTCGCAGATAAGACCCTCGTCTTCAGACGCATGCGGGTGCTGTGCTTCTTCAACTTCTTCTGGGGCAGGTGAAGGTTCTTCTTGCCCAAGCTGGATAGATGCAGTAGCGCCATAGCCAAGCAGGTCGTCTTGGGAGCAGTCGCTATCTTCCATTAAGATGCAGCCTAGGGGAAGTTTCCGATGTGATTTGATTCGTTTCGTACAGTAAATTATTGTTTATGCTGTCATTTGGAATGTTCGTAACGAAAGTTTCCAACGAGAGTTTGTCGTTGCAAAAACTTGTAGTGTCACGAAGTTGTGGAGACGCACTTATTTCCGCTTGAGTTGTAGTTGTAGGAACTTGACTTGAGTTGTAGCAGGAAAAAATGAGAATGAATTGAGTGTTTAAGCAAAGAGAAGGAAAGCATCTGCCCTGTAGCCAAACCTCAACTATGAATGCAACTTCAAGCACGATCTACGTCTGGTTGAACAGTAGAGCGAAACGGAGAGTGAAGGCTTGGAAAAAAGGTTGTGTAAGTAGATGCTGGAGTCAGGAGGGGGCATCATCATGACAGTCTCTCCTCCGAAACAAGTCAGGGGTCACCAGAGCGCAATCTACGCGAAGTTGACTGTAGATCTTGTAGAAAATTGGTGATAAGCCCGCTTGCTTGTGTCAACTCGGACTCCGGCTCCCAGCTATCCTTGTTGTCACGACCGTACCAGCGGACTTTGTACTGAATAATGCCTTTGAGCACGCGACGATCTAGGATACGCTGCACCTGAAATCCCTCGTGACCCTCACAGGGAAGTAGTCGGAGAACATCGTTCAGCCGTCGTGGGTTGGCGTCGAACTCGTACGGTCGGAGATAAGAAATGTGGGAACTCATTGTGCAGCTTGAGCCCGGGTGGGAGCTGAACCTGGTAGGTATCCGGTGTGGTAAGCTTCAACACGGGATATGGGCCGATGTATCGTGGAGCGAGTTTACGCTTGCCGGAAACGTAAAGATGATGCAAGTCAAGGTGAGTAGTATCAAGAAGAACTTGATCACCGGGAGCAAACTTGTAGTCGGGAAAATTGCGGTCATGAAAATACTTCATTGAAGCCTGAGCCTGCTCAAGTGAGTCCTTGCACTGTTGCAAAGCAACTTGTTGGTGCTGTACAAATTGCAGAGCTGCTCGTGAAGATGAAGGAATGGCCAAATCGGCGACGGAGCGAGGGTTGTACCCGATATCGGCCACAAAAGGCGACATGCCCGTGCTGGAATGGACACGTGCATTGTACGCAAATTCGGCCAGCGAAAGTAATTCGTCCCAGTTGTCGTGTCGAGGATCCACAAATGCGCGCAGGTAGTCCCAAACAAAATGGTTGGTTTTTTCAGTCTGTCGTCGGTCTCAGGGCGAAAGGC
>NW_003303718.1:1389452-1394943 GCF_000142945.1 Phytophthora infestans T30-4
GCATTAAGTGTTCATTTCCTGATCTTTCAACTTTTGAACAGGTGCAGTTTTCTTCTGATTTTCATGCAAGTATTGAAGGTGTTGATCAAGTGCAATCCTCAAGGGAGCGAGACTTAGTGCGATGCGCGCCTGACGCTATAGTCTGGGCTAGCTCTGAGTGAACTTGTTTCACTCGGTAGCGAATCGTCTCCACTGGTCTCAATAACCTTGGGTTTTGTCAAATTGATTTACCGCAATCAATATTTTGCTGCTATGGTTCATGTGATTTGCACAGTACTAATATACTATCTTTTGTATACACAGATGCCTGTCAGTCTTCGCACATCAATTTTGTGCCAACATCAAGAGATGCTGTCGGACCGGTACTCAATGTGCGGTCTCTTATCGATCAGCAACGCTCTTCAAACTAGGGATTTTATCACCCCAGTCATGTTGCGGCCTATTTTGGCTCGGTTGGTAGAGGTGAGCCCAAGTGTGGATCATGGACATCCACGCTACGGTGCCTACACTATGGATGCGTTGCAGAAGGGCTTGCAGAAGCGGCGAAAACAGCTGATTTACCTGAACGCAAGGTCGGGGTTCAAGAGCAGACCCAAGCGACCTGCCTCCATCGTGCGGAGTCGAAAATCGGCTCTGCTGATTATAGGTAGGCGGCCTGGGCAACGAGCAGGTACATGGCATTGTATCGCTCGTGCCTGGGTTGGTAACAAGTTTGTGCTCATCGATTCCGACACCTATCACTTCTTCCCTAACCGGGAGGAGCTTTTGACAAGTTTCTTTGAGACAGTAGATTGGTGTGTACTCCAATTGAGAACATTCCTCGTGCTAATCTTTAAGATTAAAATAAGACGTATTTACCTTTAACAAAACTTGTTGCTGTATAAATTTTACATATCGATTAGTATTTTTCTTTTCCTTTTTTTTCTTTTTCTTATTTTTGTATAAGTGTCTTACATAGTGACCCTCTTAGATTTATAAAAAGGGGTTTTGATAGTGCTTTTGTAAAAATGTCTGCTACCATTTCTTTGGTGTTGCAGTACATAATTTCAAATTCTTTTCGCTCTACTTTTTCTTGTACAAAGTGATACCGAATGTCAATGTGCTTGCTTCTGCCATGCAGTTCTGGGTTGTAGGAAAGTTTAATACAACTTTAATTGTCCTCAAATAGGGTACTAGCATGTGAGCTTTCGTGTTCAAGCTCTACTAAAAGAAGCTTTAAGAAAATAACTTCTTGCATGCAGTGACATAGGGCTATGTATTCCGCCTCTGTTGTGGATAGAATTTCGGTGTGGTGCTTTCTCGATTGCCATGAAATTGGGCTTCCACACATATATGCGATATAGCCTCCCACAGATCGTCGTGTGTCTGGGCAATTGGCATAGTTCTGCGTCCGAGTATGCAGTGAGATAATGCTTTGACTTATACTGCTGTAGATTTTGCTTTCCACCAAGGGTGATGCCAAGATTGCGCGTACCGTTTAAGTACTTCAATCCTCTCTTAACGGCATTCCAGTGAGGTTTTCCTGGGTTCACCAGGATTTGACTGACTTCTCGTAGAAAATATGCGAGATCAGGTCGAGTTCCCATCATTAAGTACATGAAGCTACCAACTGCCTCTCTGTACGGGGTCGCTTTCATCTCATGTTTTTCTTCTGGCGTTTGGGGGCACATGGCCTCCGTCAGCTTCACACTGGGATCAGCGGGTGTACCAACCGGGTGTGCATCAAGATGAGAGAAGCGATCCAGGACTTTGGTAGCGTACTTCTCTTGGTGGATGAAAATGGTTCGGTCCGTACGGTTGCGTACGATTGACCAGCCTAAGATGTATTGAGCTTCACCGAGATCAGACATTTTGAAGCGCTGCTTGAGAGCGTTCTTTATGTTGTTAATGATATCAAGCGTAGGGGCTATGATGAGGAGGTCGTCCACATAGACTAGAATGTAGCATGTAGCTCCATCCACAACTCCAATGAAAACGCATTGGTCTTTGATGAGTTTGTGGAATTTCATGGTGAGAAGAAAAGAGCACAGGGTAAGATACCAGATCCGAGGTGCCTGCTTAAGACCATATAGGCTCTTCAAAAGCTTGCAGGCTAAGTGCTCTTTTCCACGAACAGTAAACCCTTCATATTGCAGCATGTAAATTTCCTCATCGAGGTATCCGTTCAGGAAAGCGGTTTTAACATCGATTTGATGGATCTCAAGGTCAAGGAGTGCTGCAATCGTCAGTAAAAGTCGCAGCACTTCCATGCGGATCACTGAAGAGAATATCTCATCGTAGTCAACGCCATACTTTTGCAAAAAACCTTTTATTACCAGGCGAGCTTTATAGCGGTCAATACTGCCGTCTCCATTGTATTTTACAACGAATACCCATCGACACTGTAGGGCCCTTCTCCCTGTCGGTAGTTTTGTGAGGACCCACGTTTTGTTGTCAATCAATGATTTGTATTCACAAATGGCTGCCTTCTCCCAGTGTTGTGCTTCTGGTAGTTTCTGGGATTCTAGGAGCGTCTTTGGTTCAGATATGTGTCTGATAGCCAATAGAGCGTAGATATGAGTGAGGTGCTCTTTTCGTTCGTTAATGTCGAGTGGATCATCAAGTAGACACGAGTGTTCATTCTCGTTCTGAGCGTTCGTTTTGTGTTTGACTTTCTTCATCTTTACTACTACTTCCGCGGCAAGCGCATTGACGCTGCGTTTTAGTAGTGAGGCTATTGGAGGTAGCAATTGTGGTGTTGGTAGCGACGGTGATAGCGTCGGTGCGGGGCCATTTTGGTCCGAGATTGCGGGTGTATTGAGGAATTCCAAGTGTGGGAACTCGTCTTCTCTAAACACAACATCCCTGCTGTAGATAACACGGTTTTCTTTCGTGTCAAGGAGTCTATATCCCTTTTTGTTTGATGGGAGTCCTAAGTACATGCACTTCTTAGCACGTGGTTCTAGTTTTGTGCGGTGTATCTCAGGGATGTGAGCGTACGCAGTACACCCAAACACTTTGATGTAGTGCGCGGATGGTTTTCGCTTGAACCATTTCTCGTATGGGGTGACCTTATCGGTTACCGAGCTGGGAGTAATGTTCAGAAGGTCAGCAACGTGTTTGACGCATTTTCCCCAAAGAACCTGCGGTAGGTTACCATCAATGAGGAAAGCCCAGGTTCGTTCGAGTAGTGTACGCATGCGCCTCTCTGCAACTCCATTTTGCTGGGGCGTGTACGCACTTGTAAATTGTGCGTGCGTATTGTACTTCTGAAAAATCATTTTTCCAAGTTTCTCATATTCTCGGGCATTGTCGCTTTGAAGATGTCTAACTTCTTCATCGTGTATGTTCTCATTGAACTGGAGTTCGCCTACCTCAGCGCGAAAAACGTTTTGTGCTTTCTTGCGAAAATCTTCATAGCATTCGTACAGCTCAGACTTTCGCTTGATGATGTAGACGAACATGTACCGTGAGTAGTCATCTATAAAGGTCAGAAAATATTGACACCCCGAGAGTGTGGGGACGGGTAATGGACCAGCCATATCAGAATGAACTTTTTCAAGAGGGAACTTTGCCCGTTCAACGGTACGTTTATTGAATGGGTTACGATGGGCCTTGGCGTATGTGCAGGAAGAGCAAAAGTAGTCTTTCTTGGAATCAAAGTCCTTCAGGCTCATGTCCATGACAGTGTTGGCTTTAGCCAGATCCTGCATAATGCGAAAGTTAGGATGACCCATTCGTTTATGCCAAAGTAAAACATTATCAGGCTTACCTGAAGTGGCCACATGGGCTACCTGACTTGAGGTTGCCGGGCTCGCTTGAAACTGGTAGAGTCGAGTCCCTTCACCAATTTTGGCTTCAAATTTGGTTCGGCTAGCGAAGAACAGAACGCACTTCTTTGCGTTGGGGAAGTTGATTTTGAAATCATCTTCGACGGCTTGGCGCACGGAGAGTAGGTTAAACTTCAGCTGGGGCGCATATAGCACGTTGGCCAAGGATATTTCTCGTTCCTTTCCCTTCGTGTCCTTAATTGTCATCTTGACATCACCAGTTCCTTTTATCGGAATCTGGTGATTGCCGCCGACAGTGATTGACTTGCCAGCACTTGGGATCAGCTTCTCAAACCACTTCGGATTGGACGTAGCGTGGCGAGTGCAGCCTGAGTCGACAGTCAACACTGGGTCATGCTCCGCATCTTGGGCGGTGAGACTTACAGCCTCTGTTTCTTGTCTGAGGTCCAGAGTGGTGATGGCTATGATTCCATACTCGTTGTCGGAGTCGGTGTCCTTGCGGCGACCGTGATATTTATTGTGACTCTTGGATTTTCTAGATGTATTCTTCTGGTTGCCGCTCTGGCTTCTGTGTCGATTGCTGTTCCGCTTGCTCTTGTAGTCATTCCGATTTTGGTTTCGTGACTTGCCGCCGAAACCGTCCTTGTAAGGATGCTGTCGAGCTTGATTGGACGAAGGTTTCAGCTTAAAGTTGGCGGGAAGCACCGTTCCTGCCTTTACCTGACCATTTTGTAGGTGGCGCTGTAGAACATAGCAGTCGACAGTATCGTGGTTGGTGCGCAGGCAGTATGTACAGCTCATCGTTGAGATGAGAGCCTTGCTCTCTTGATAGGGAGCTTGAACCAAGGTTGGTTCAGGTGCTAAAGCCTGTAGGGCATGCTCGTTTCGGGTTTCCCTCGATTCGGGTGTTCCTTGTTTGAGCGTGTAGCGGTTTTTCGCCAGTTCATGCTGCACCTTGGCCTCGATGTGACGCTTTAGCTCTTCGTAGGGAATGAATTTCCTGCTACCCTTCCAGACCGATAGTTGCTGCTTCCATTTTCCAGGTAGCGCATGGTACAAGTAGAGTGACTTCTGTTCGTCACTGAGCACACTGTTTGTGGCTTCGGAGGCAACCTTCATGGCAGATTCGATGTCAATTATGAACCCCGTAAGGTCTGAACCTTCTTCATACCTCAGTGCCATCAGGTATAATAGCACATGATACGGGTCCCCGTGGATGGCAGCACCTTCGTACTTGCTACAGATCGTCTGGAAGATCTCAAACGCAGTAGTCTTGTCCTTGACCATGAGAACATGTTGGTCATCGATGGTCTTGATAAGGAAAGCTTTTGCTTTTGCCTCGTTGAGTCGAAGCTTTTTCGAGCTCAGCCTCTGGCTTTTAGCCTTCAGCTTCTCTGCTCGCTTCAGTTCATCCCGCTTCTGAGCAGTGAATGACTGGATAACGGGGGGATTCTCCTGCCCCATTTCCACATCGCCGTCGTCTCCGGCTGTGGGTGCATCCGAACTTGCGGAGCTGGCATCAGAGGAGGACTCGCTCGGTGAGGAGCCCACTATTTCGTCGGCCTTGGGAGCACCGGCAGCATCAAGCGCGGCGGGACATGTCGCTCATGTCGGACAGTGCCGGTTGAGCTCTTCATCGGAGTCGAACTCGTAGTCGGAGTCACCGGTGTAGTCGATACGCTCGACGTAGCCGAGAGGTCTTTCCTTCGAGGGCGGCAGTG
>NW_003303718.1:1395409-1399123 GCF_000142945.1 Phytophthora infestans T30-4
TGCGGTTTTAACAACTTGGAAAGTACCAGTGAATTATAATTAAGTTCCCAGCCGACATTCCATTAATTTAAACAAAGTATAGTCATGACTGTTTTTGTACCCAGAAAATTCCGTGCGGCTAAAGGACCTGAGCCACCGCGCAATCCCAGCAAGTTGCATGCTATAAAAGGCCGATGAGGATTACTCTCGGGTCGGCCGGTCAGGCTGGTACGAAAAAAAGCGATGCCGCATTCGTCGTGACGCTGTTCGTCCTAAGAGCGTAGTCCAAATGAAGAAGGTGGTGACTTTTGCCGGTAATGACTTTTGGGGGATAGAAAAAAGTAGGCACAAGAAGTCATCTCCTGGTCCAAGTCTCGGAAAAGTTGGTGCAATGACTTCTTTGCCTCAGCCCTGTTAAGAGCATATCTTCTTGCCCACAGGTTTCCTTTCGGTCATGCTGCTTGGAAGGGTTTACTTTGTATTATGCTGTTCGAGAGGTTTCCTCTCGACTGTCGCCGTAAGGCTTGTCACTCTTGCTTCGTGCGCGTGCCGCTCTTCACCAGCGCTGTTGCCCAGCCACGATGTCAGGAACACCATCACAGCAAGACGGGTATGAAGAAGAGAATTCAAGATTTCCAGCAGATACCAACCCCGCCCACTTGGCTACTGTGACGAAGCCGCCACCGTCGCTGTGGTTGCCGACCTACTACACGCAGTACGAGAAGGACCGCTCTAGCGCAAGTGCTCAAGAGCCTATTTAATCAAGAACCCCCCCCCCCCCCCCCGCAAAAGAGCAAGGCGCGTTGCTCAAAGAACGACCTCTACGACAGCAGGAGAAGACACTTCCACCAAGTCCAAGCCTGCTCCATCCAAGGAAAGGCTCGTAAGTCTGCCAAGCCTGTGGACAATGGAACAGCAGCCACGGCAACAACTCGCAGGACACCTAAGCCCAAGATGGCGGGTATGCGCAAGTCCTCTGCAATCAGCGTGGACAAGGTCGTAACCGAGGCTTTGCAAACCACGACGCAGTCCACCTCAAAACCAAAAGCAAAACGCGCTAGCAAAAACTCCCAGGGTGGCTCCAAGGGCAAGGAGAAAGCAGATACGACGGATGTAAAGACGATGAAGTGGACCGTTCAATTGACGGCTTTGGCGATTGAAGCTCGTTTTCAAAACAAGCAGATCCTAAAAAAGTTTGCTACAAAGAACTCGAACACGAAAGCCCAACGTGCAATGTGGGAGGACACTATCACTGTATTTCAGCAGCGCGCCCTGTTGGAGCACGCGTGGGGTGACGATGAACCTCGCAGTGTGACTGTCAAGCAGCTCAAGAACAAGCTGGATGCTGTTCGAGTCGCATACAAGGCAAAGAGAGGCCGTATGCTTGCCACAGGATATCACCCTCCTAATTTCGACTCCAGTAGTGACGAGGGAGATGACACCTTGCGCAAATATCCAGAAATGCCTGTGGATTTTTTCGTCGATGAGCCTGACAAATCTTCAGATAGTAGTGCTGCCGACAGCGGCGGAGGGCGCAAGCTAACGTGCAAACCCACGTCAGTGCATCCGACCTATCTGAAGGAACTTGGCGCAGATCTTGCAGCACTATGGCCGCTGCTGTGTGGTGTGTTTTCGCGTCGACTTGGCTGCACGGGTGAAGCTTTCATGGAGACTGGCGTCCCAGCTAGAGGTAGCCTACCTACGAGCGAAAGTGATGACGATGATCACGCTGGAGATGATAACGTGGACTCTGATTCATGTGAATCACCAACCCAGGCTCGTGAAAAAGCGAAGGCAGCAGCTAAAGCAAAGAAACAACGTGACAAGCAATATAACAACGTTTCCACAAAACGACCTGCAGATGTAATGAGTGATACACTCAAGACAAGGTTTGAAGCAATTGAACGTGTTTTTTCGGCTCGTCACCAGCCGTCTCAAGACAATGGGGAGATATCTCGGCTGGTTCAAAAGCTGACGTCGTCGATTGATGAGTCGAATGCTAAGCAACAAGCCAACAGCGATGCACTTTTAACCAGTATTGCGGGTTTGCACCAAGCTACGGCTGGCTTCTACAGCGAAATGGCGAAGTGGATGCAGAATCAATCAAACGGTAGCTAGTGCTGCTCACGCTCGAGTACAACACTTGCTACACTCTCATTTATTCGTGATCGTTTTCGTAAAACCGATCTGCGTATGCATTTCTCTTTGCGAGTGCTAAATCAATTTCAGCTTGCGCTCGATCCCAACCCTCGTTAAACGCGTGCATCACGCGTCGTGAATCCTGTCTATCTTTAGCTTTCTGGGCCGCATTACGCTTCACTTTAAACTGGTTGTCGCCAATGTCGATCAGCAAATTGTGGAGAACAGCAGCGGCAGTAATTACGCGAGCGTTGGTGTTGTGTTTCTTTCGATCCGTCACTCCATGCAGAGTCTTGAAGCGGGTCTTTAGTTTCCCAAAAACATACTCGACTAGAATGCGCGTTTGCGAGAGATGATAATTGTAGCTACCACAAAACAGACAATAGCAAGAAACAAATCAGTATTTCGCGTAAAATGTGCGATACAATCATCCTTACCAGCGCTGCTTTGCCGTCAGCCGCTTGCCACCCCGCTCATCGAATGGCACCATAAGAAAAGGCCACGGTTTAAAAGAACAGCGGACTGATTCCACATTGACTGGTCCGAATTGCTGCCACTAAAAACACCTAAGTAGTGAAATTTGTAGCGGTAGTCGATCGCAGCCGAACAATTGTAGGAAGGTTTGCCACTCTTGTCGTAGAATCCCTGCATCACGTACAATCGTTTTAAAACATGAACATGATGGAAACGTAGCATCGTACATACCTGAAAGTCTTTCGGTCGTTAAGTGCGTACAGGAGCCCCGTCGAAAATGCAAGCTACATTAGGAAAATCAGCATTGCGTGCAGCAAAACCATCGGCCAACTCACACAATTCATCGCTCGCATCTGACGGAGGAAAATATATCACGTCGTCTTTCATTTCGAGCAGAAGTTCTTTCAGTTTAGCAATATACCGACTAGCAACAGGGCATGACATTCGGAGCTGCGCTGCAGCCCACCAATTCCATCCCCATCTTGACCACATCCGTTACCATAGTATGTCAGTAGCACGGCAAGCCCAAAGTCAAAAGCATACTGCGCGTTTTTTTCGGGAAGGCCATACTTCTTGTAGTACAGCGGCTCCAAAAATGCACAAAGAGCGTCGAACGACACTGGTGAACAACGCAGAGTTTTGCGATATGCTTTTGGTGATCGTTGAGCCTTCAACTTTGGGTAAAAATCTGAGCGAACCCTGATTTTCTCTCCGGGGGGCGCGCGAAGAGATCTCCAGTCCATCGAATTGAGTACAGCTCCCAGCATGATGAAAAGCAAGATAATCACGAATATCTCCATGGCTTCAACATCTGCATCAGCTGCAGCGTACTGCTGCACTCCCGTGACTGTAGCTCGTGTCTGGGGCAACGGATGGCGCTGATCGGACGCGACTTCGAAATTAGTCAAAGCTTTATCTTTGCTTTTGATCGTCTTCAAGTGTTCGTATATCGAGGTTCTTAGCCGGAATTTAAAAATGTGCGGTTGAGCATGTCTTTGTCACCTTGCGTTGGTGGGGCTTGTCGCCTTCAGTGAAGAAAAGAAGCTCCAGGTGCGAAGTTCGTTCCCTCCCTGACTCCTACCACCGACAAGATGCTCGCCCGCCAGACTGCCCGCATTGCCC
>NW_003303718.1:1399223-1405213 GCF_000142945.1 Phytophthora infestans T30-4
AATGTGCTTTAGGCCAGGCTCCGTGTGTCCTAATAGGACACTCAACAACTCGACACTTATTATGTCCTATTAGGACACACAGCAACTCAGACTACTGTCCTATTAGGACAACATCAAACCCAACATGCACTGTCCTATTAGGACAACGTTACTAGTTTTCTACTGTCTTATCAATATAATTCAATTATTCATCTATAATTCACAAGAGCAATTACACATGGGAATATTGTATTAGTAGGTTCTATCTGCATCTACTCAAACCTTTTGTAGTCTTCAGGAATCTCCAGTGTCGCTGGTGGGGCATGCTGAGGGGCTTTCTGGCGGAGGTGTTTGATATCCTCGATACGCTGGATATAGCGGCAGCATGGCGGCGCTTGATCCCGTCGTACACCTCTTGCCAGACAACTGGTGGAGGGGTAGCCATGTTGCTGACGCTGCGTCGCTGTAGCTCTAGGCGCATTTCGCTGCGCACATCAATGACTTGTGGCACCGCCTCGTCGCACGTATGTAGAACCCCGTCTGCTACAACTGCACCTGATCGGACAGTTATCTTAGCCTTGCATCCTTTGCGGAACCGCTTGCAGACGTAGTAAACCGTGCTTGTTTCAGGACACGAGCGCTTGATGCAGAAGGAGTAGCCGCGATGGTCCATGGTGCTTAGCTGCCGTGGTGGAGATTGATAAATGGTTGGTAGTGTGCCTTAGGACAGTAAGTAACGCTAATGTGTGTATTAAGTAACGCTTA
The DNA here is from genome assembly GCF_000142945.1 of Phytophthora infestans T30-4. NCBI lineage: Eukaryota > Oomycota > Peronosporomycetes > Peronosporales > Peronosporaceae > Phytophthora > Phytophthora infestans. Next base: position 1,399,968 of record NW_003303718.1, read on the forward strand.
TGTAATTTTAAGTAGAAGGTCCAGAAGAAAGTTAATATTTGAGTTTTAGGACAATATGGAGGACACAAATTATAATATTCTGTAGCGAAGGATTAGTCGCTTTTTAGGACACATCTCCAAAATCTCCCTGTAAAATTTAGGACAAATAGGACACTTTAGGACGTGTCTTAGGACGCATTATCCTACAACCCAGATCTTTGCGGTTTTACGATACTGAATAGAGTTTGCAAAGCGGACGGTGTCCACCATACTGTATGCCATGGCAGTGTCGTTGCAGCAACACTAAGGCCGTGGAGTCGTGGAAGCTTACACACGGTCATGACGCATTGATGATCGCAGTGTCTAAAGCGATTAAGTGGCTTTGGCTCATTAATCAATTTGCCTCCTCTCGGGCAACAACTTGGCTAAGCCCTTCACACCAATCCACGATGGTCAAGTCTTTCGCGCCGTTCGTGACGTCTGCGGCTCTCCTCCTGGCGGTTGCCACCTCGGCTTCCTTGCCGAACGGGTCGTGGCCAGCCAGCAAGGGCACCGTGCAGTACTCAAAGGCCTACGTCGTCAAGGCTGGCGAGGTCTTCGACGGCAAGATGAAGACGTTCGAGCGCTCCGACGTGTCGTGCGAGGGCCAATCCGAAAGCGGGGCGGACACGGCCGTGTTCAACGTCGAGGCCGGCGGCCACCTCAAGAATGTCATCATCGGCAAGAACCAAATGGAGGGCGTGCACTGCGACAAGCACGACTGCATTATCGAGAACGTGTGGTGGGATGACGTGTGCGAGGACGCCCTCAGTGTCAAGGGCGGAACGGCGTCCAGCGTGACCAAGGTCATCGGTGGCGGGGCCCGGTACGCCGACGACAAGGTCATCCAGCACAACGGCTTCGGTACGGTCGACATCGACGGCTTCTACGGCGAGGACATCAGCAAGCTCTACCGTTCGTGCGGCACTTGTGGCAACAGACCCAAGAAGGTGTCCGTGTCCAACACGTACGTCCTCAACCCGACCAACGCCATCGTGACGGTCAACAAGAACTGGGGCGACCAGGCCACACTCCGCAACGTCTGGGTCAAGTCGAGCAAGCCCACCGTCAAGGTGTGCCAGTGGTCGCAGGGTAACGCCAACGGTGAGCCCAAGATGCTGGGCCACGGTCCGTCCAACCCTCTGTGCAAGTACTCGGAGAGCGACGTCCACATCAACGAGGACATTTCCGAGGCAGCCACGACTCCTTCGTCGCAAGAGGAGCAGACCGATGACGGTGACTCGGTCACGCAGATGGAAGCCACGCCGACACCCACCATGAAACCTTCCAAGAAGTCGAAGACCCCCGTGACCACGGCCCCCACCATTGAGGAGAACGTTGAGGATGTCGAGCAGACCATCCAGCAGACCGTCAGGAACACGACGGCTTCCGTCCCGGACGGCACGTGGCCGGCCAGCACGGGCATCGTCCGCTACAAGAAGCCGTACACGATCAAGGCCGGTGAGGTGTTCGATGGCAAGATGCAGACCTTCGAGCGCTCGGACATCACGTGCTCGGGTGGTGAGGGCCAGAAGGACACGGCCGTCTTCCTCGTGGAGGCTGGCGGCACTCTGAAGAACGCCATCATCGGCAAGAACCAGAAGGAGGGCGTGCACTGCGACTACCACGACTGCACCATTGAGAACGTGTGGTGGGATGACGTGTGCGAGGACGCGCTGAGCATCAAGGGTGGCTCGGCGTCCAGCGTGACGACCGTGACCAACTGCGGCGCCCGCTACGCCGAGGACAAGGTGGTACAGCACAACGGCTACGGCACCGTCAAGATCAAGGGTTTCTTCGCGCAGGAGTTCGGCAGGCTCTACCGTTCGTGCGGCACGTGCGGCAACATTCCCCGTAAGGTGACGGTGGAGAACGTGTACGCCATCGACCCGCTTGTGAGCGTCGTCACTGTCAACAAAAACAACAACGACCAGGCCACGCTCAAGAACATCTTCGTCAAGACGACGGACGGCAAGAAGAACGTTAAGGTGTGTCAGTGGTCGCAGGCCAGCAAGACGCCGTCGAACGTGGGCGACGGTCCGTCGGGCAAGCTTTGCCAGTACTCGACGAGTGATGTGCACATCAACGAGGATTGAACTCGTTGATATCTCACACAACAGAAGTGTATGGCCGATAGAAGTGAAGTAGTGAAGTGTAGTAGTATTTTGTAGTAGCGTACGTGCGAGTAGCTTTAAAGCTAATTGATGGTGTCTTTGATAGAAAACATTCAACTAAACCCCTTGGCATCTTACAATATGGAAGTAGAGGATCCATAGATCGAGAGGTGTACTACTTCTGAAGTAGTATTGTCAATTCCGCCCAAATTTGCCGAAGCGGGGCGATTCGGAGAAAGACCCGAAGCGAACGGCAAATCGACGTTGCGTTGTTACAGGCCAAAATAAAGAAAAATGTTGTTTTTATCCAATGCGATGCTTGATACACGTTGAAGTTGAAGTGACAGCGCGCAGTGCGCAAAAGACCATGGAGGAGGCTGCTACGCGGCAGCATGCCCACGCCAACACAATGTATCATTGCTTGTATGCGTACTACAAGCTTGGCTACTCGCAGAAACACCTCGCGCATATCTTTAACAAGTCGGAACGGACCATTCGCAACTGGGTGAATGTCTATCAGAATACGGGAACCTTCCAGCGCATCAGTACCGCCTCTAAAAGACAATTCATGAATGCTCAGCGACGCTGGATGCTCGATTACTATCATGAACATCCTCTCGCGTTCCTGGATGAGGCCCAAGACGCCTTCAAGAAAGCACAATCCGTCGACATCTCGAAGCCTTCTGTCTGGAGAATAATTCACGAGTTTGGGCTCCCATGGAAAGTTTTAGAGCGCCGCGCAATGCATATTAAGGAGCGAGATAATTTTCGCTTTGTGGAGGAGCTAAGCCACATTGATTGGTACCACCAGAACTTGGTATTCCTGGATGAGGTTGGCTTCGACAACGGATGAATGATCCGCAAGCGCGGGTATTCACTTCGTGGGAAGAAGGTTGCTATTCGAGATGATTTTGAGCGAAAACTGCGAGTGTCCATCTTGGCATTTATTGGCGTGAATGGAGTTCTAGACTACTTCAGCACGGAGGGCACCTTTGATCGCTTGGAGCTCACAAAATGCTGTCAAGAGTTTGCTCACTGTCCTGGTGGACCAGTACGCCAATATCCTGGTCGTAATTCTGGTTGAATTTTGGATGGTGCTACAGCCCATAGGCACCCGGAGATCATCTACTACCTTCGAACCGTGGGCATTGTAGCAATTTTCTTACCCGCATATTGCCCCTTTTTCAATCCAATGAAAATCCTGTTCGGCTACGTGAAGAGGTCATTTCAACGTCACTACCTCGAGACAAGTGGGCGAGACTTGATGCCCTTTGTCGTCCTGACATTCCGCCGATACCAACGGTGCAATATGAGCAAGGATTTCGAGCACTGCGACTGGGAGATCCAAGGATACTTTGATCCTGTCGGACCGCTTTCAATTGAGCAATCAAAGCAACCTGAAATGAATGCAGAAGACTCCAATCAAGATCACTTAGAATTTACCGAGATTGAAGAGGCGTAACGAAGCTTCCCAAACAATCGTAGCGTAAATTCTTCTTGCGTAAACGTAAACCTCAAAAATTGCAAAACAAAATAGCGCGTTTTACTCAGCATGGTCTGTGTCTTCAACGTTTTTAATTCTTGGCAGCGGGTCAATTATCTGGCATGGTGACGGGCGCACCATGTCGCGGAGGACCCCTTCAATGGCGGCCTTACGCGCCGTCAAGCGCTGCTCTTGTTCGTCAGCAAAGCGTACAGTAGAAACCAGGATGCGACGGAGTTGCTGGCAGTCAGTGTGGTGAAGTGCTTTTTCAGAAATAAGAGAATGGTCCTGACGCGGGGTCACTATCCCGAATCAGTGACAATTTCAAGTGATTATAGAGGATTGGCACGGGTGCAAGTTGCCTGTGGTGGATTAGCCATGGCGAGCAGCACCCGTATGGATGACGATGGATCTGATATGAGCGATGTACGAGAGGCAGATCCACCAGATTACTCGGATCCACCCTACCGGATTCATAGAGATATGGAAATACATACAGGATGATGGATGTGGTTCTTTGGAGAGGAGGTGTGTGCTTTTCTCTCGGGAGAGGGGGTTTTTTTATTAAACCCCGCGCTTAAGAGAGAGATTTCAATATCCCCGCGCGAGATTACCCCGCTTTTCCCTTTTTTGCGATTTTGCGTTTCCAGAGAGAGAGATTTCCCCCCGGAGAGGAACGAGTTTCGAGAGTTCGGTGTTTCCAAGGTTATAGGGATGAGGGATACAGTGGATCTCGAACTTTCGTGGGACAACGGAGATCACAGACGGTTGCGAGATGATTTTGGATGATTGGAGAGCTCGGATCCACGGCGAGTGTACCATTACAGTGAGGTGGATCCAAGCGACCTGGATCCGGATGAGTGTACCCATAATAGGGTGACCATGATGATTACGTCATATATCCGGTGGATCTGAAGATAACACAGCTGGGATGATGGGTCAAGGGAAGAAGGGACATGCAGCCGAGCCTGGTAAGGGATTTAGCAGATGAAAGACATAGAAGGTAGAAACCCAGGCAGGTATAGGCTTAAATATCAATACAGACTCCAACTTGTTGGTGAGGGGCACGCGGGTGCCTCTCTCGCCCTCCCAAAAACGGAAAATAAAATGTGTCGTATAAGATTCCCAAAAGAGTGTGGAAAATGTGGAAAACCACGGGGTGGGGGGGGGGGAAAAGGGGGAAAAAAAATTGGGCCCCAAATCTCCACCCCAAGGGAGCTTTTCCTTTACTTGTGCAGATTCGAACAGTTAAACGAATTTACTACTGGTCGGTTACACCCTAGGGGCTCTCAACTTTCAAGATCCCGTCACAGGAGGCGGCAAGTACGACTTAAAGGACAACACAAAGGCAAGGGAACACACCCGCAAGGCAACCCTACGGCCAGATCCACGATCTAGGCCCCGGATCCATAAGCTCGAATATTCGCTTAGGATCCACGGACGCAGAGTGAAGATTTTCCACTGCTGCTCCACCCCATCCCCACGTCTCGCCAAGACACTCAAGCTTCACCACTTGAAACCTCTTCGGAAGTTACCGAGAGAAGCAGAATCCCCGCCTCTACCGACGGGGTAACACAAGGTGGAGGAAAAGTTTCAGGCAGAACCTCTGATATCTATCCGGGGGAACCCCC
>NW_003303719.1:0-3647 GCF_000142945.1 Phytophthora infestans T30-4
CCCCTCGACCTTCCCCCCATTTTGAGCTTTTTCGGGAAGTTCCCCGGAAGAGCACCAGATCCCCCCCCTTCCCCGACGGGGGTCCACAAGGTGGAGGAAAGTTTCAGCAGACACCCGGGATCCATCGGGCGGCCCCCTTTCGTTAAGTCGCGTGTCTGCGCGCAGTTGGTAAAGTTTGGATCCCACCAATCTCGGCAGATTTTGCTGATCCCGCCTACACCACAAAGGTGCTGGCGCGTGAAAGGAGAAAGGATGTCGCCTTCGCACAGTCTCTGCAGTCAAAGCATCACGAGCTTCGTCGACCTGGAAGACTCACTCGCGCCGGTGGCACCTCTAAACAAGGGCTCTCCGACTGTTCGAATGGACCCCGCGTTGCTGTACGCCAGGCTTCCCCGTAATTACAGTGGATTCGTTATGGCTTTTGACGGATCAGCGAAGACAGAGAAGTACGGTGGCTACGGGAGCTGTTCATGGGCGCTGTCGAGCCTTCCCTGAGTGGAAGATAGTGATTGCTGCAAACGCTTACCACGGTGAATGAGGCAGAGTACACAGGGATGATTAACGGTGTCAAGGCTGCTATTGCGCACTGTACCGAGGATTTAGTCATCGTTGGTGACTCAAGGCTCGCGATTCAACAATCACTAGGGGTGATCGCATGCAGGAAGGAAACTCTGCTAGCGCTGCTGAATACTCACAAGGAGCTCGCGGCCAAACTTCGATCAGTTAAATATCTTCACGTTGTACGAGAATACAACGCGGCCGCGGATTCGTTAGCCACTGAAGCGCTGGAATCGAAGGTCAGTCGGGTAATCTTGGCTGAAACTCGCAAGTCGGAATTGGCATCGCTGAACCGCATCCAGGAAATGATCTACGAGCCGGATGAAGACTCGGTAGATGTTTCGTCACGAGGAGCAGAGCGTCAAGTACATGTACTGTCAGGCAGCGAGTCTTCAAAGTGGAAAACTTTCGAAAATTTCGTGGTTGATTACAGCTCACCAAAGTGCGATTATGGTAATATAGCAGTGATGACTCGGCGACAGACGAAAGCCAAGAAACGCGTCAGGTTTGCAGATGAACACTCGGAGAATGTCTCAAAAGCTCAAGAACAGAATGAGGAACGACGAGAGACGTCCACCGAAGATTCATTCGGCGAAGATTTGCCAGACCATCCTCACAAGACTGTACCAGCGGCATTTCCCGATGTGGAAGATGTTGACCCGGTAGCGATACAGCGGGAACGACGCAGACGGATACAGGTGGCACAAGACGAGGAGCAGAAGTGGTTTAGTATCAAGAAGGTGCTTCAGGGCCAAAGCACAAGAGCTGAGTTACAAAGAAGCTCGAAATGCCTAGGAATACGCTGACCGGTTCAAGGAGGACATCAAGGTGTGGTGAGAACGTTCCACCGCGTTAAGTCCGATTATTATTGGATCGGCTTGTACGCCGACGTGGAGAAGCATGTGAAGTCATGTCCAGATTGCAGCTCGAGTAAAAGCCGTCCACAGCTTCGTGGATACTCACCTGGTAACGTGCTAGCCGAACGACCTTTCCAGATCGTCTCGATGGATTTTGTGATCCCACTACCGAAATCTCGTAGGGGCAACACGGCGTTGCTCCTATTTCAGTGCTCGTTCACGGGATTCGTTATTGCCAAGGCTATGTCAGATACGACTGCACTGAGTGTTGCCCAAGTGTTCGAAGAACGTGTGTACCGACGGTTCGGAGCCCCATCATTAATAAGGCATGACCGCGACCCACGCTTCATGAGCGAGTTGTTCCAAGCGTTCGCAGAGATGATGCAGTCAAGATCAAGAGCGACTTTGAGCTATCGGCCACAAGCTAATGGACAGCAGGAACGTTCGGTGAAGTCAGTGATGGGGTCCGTACAAGTGTACGCAGAAGACCCTCTACAGCAAGATTGGGACGAAATCGCGGAGAAGCTAGTAATTGCTATCAATACTTCTCAAGACACTACGAGGAAGGAAACGCCGTTCTACCTCGTTCATGGTTGGGATGCGCAGTCGACGTTGCGGGCAATGTCGTCATCACTCAAACGAGGACTCGGCAAGCAGTCTGACGCACTGGCGTGGCGGCGTGAGATCAATCGACAACATGAGGTCGCCCTCACTATGGCCAAGGATTATCAGGCTGTAGAAAAGGAGCGAAGGGCTAAAAAGCATAATGATGCTCTGAGTCGACTGGAAAAAGCTGCTGTACCTCAACCAAGTGGAAACGAAGACTCGGCGGACCCTCCAGAAGCTTCGGAAGAGATGGAAGATCCTGCAAGAGCCCCACCGAGATCTCTTTTCGAGATTAAGAGCCGGGCGTGGCTGTACATGGAACGCGTCAAACCGGGCTTGACGAAGAAATTAGCTCACCGATGGCATGGACCTTTTCGGATCAAGCGCAAGGTGGAAGAGTTTGCGTACGAGCTGGAACTGCCTGATCGAAGTGGGTATCGCTTTTACCCAGTAGTGCATGTGTCAAGACTCAAGGCTGTCAACGAATTCAACAGTCGACCGAACACTCGGTTGGTACTTGACGCGACTAATGAAGCAAGACTCGACTTCGATGAGGAACTACTGCCTGAGGACAGCTGGGAACCAGATCAAGTTGCCGGTGAATATGAAGTCGAGGCCATCCTCGACGACAGAACACCACTAACGACGAGCACGGAGCGTGCTGTACGCGAGTTCAAAGTCAAGTGGGTGGGCTATGAAGATATAACTTGGGAACCATCATCAAACTTGTCATGTGGAGGTCTGCTGTACGACTATTTGCGAGCCAAGAAGAGCGAGAATCGGCTGCAGATGGCGCAAGTGGCGGACGAAGACTAGCGTGACTGGATCACGTATGAACTGTCCACAGGGCGATGCAGCCTGTGTAACAGACGAAGAACGTTACTGCATCAACAAATTGTATATGCATTTAAAGAAGAACATGAACATGATTACGCTGTGGAAGTGGATTAAGAATAAGAAAACATGAATGCCGACCCGGAGAGCGACCACTGAAAACGAAGTCACGCGGGATACCTCAACAGTTGGCTGAGATGCTGGAGAACGTCGTGGAACACGCAGCGAGGACATCATCGAAACCAACAGCAGTCTCGAGGCGACGCTGAGTGTGTATATCGCCGTGGAGAGGAGGCGCAACGCTGAGCTGCACTTGGTGACGAGCCATTGCAGTCAAGTACGGGATTATCGAGGTCATCATGTGATCGACCGATGCCTCCGTACTTTCAGCCAGCATGGCGCGCAGCGAAGCTTCAATGAGTGGTGGCGGACCACCAGCTGGGGCGGGAGGAGCAGCAGGAGCCATCTCCGTGGGTTCAGCGACGACGGGGAGTGCTGCAGGAGCTACCACAGGGAGTGAAGAGTCCGGGGCAGCGAGCGCCGAAGGACCAGTTGATGACGCCGCTGTCGGAGGAAGTGTAGCAGACTGAGGGACGTTCGAACCCTCGGCCTTGCCCTCCTGAGAAACAAGTCGAGTAATGCGAGATGATGAGCAAGGTGCCGATGATTCAAGAGAAGGATGAGCTGACGTACCTCCAGCTGTTCACGTTCGCGACGTCTACGAGGATTGAGACGCTGAAAAGCGTCGGACACGGCTCGATTCAGACGCGGTGGACATACGGTGGCGAGATG
>NW_003303719.1:4339-7598 GCF_000142945.1 Phytophthora infestans T30-4
AGAAGGAAAAGGGCATAATCAGAAGAAAAGTCCGACTAGGAGATTCAAAGTAGGCGGAAGAGGAGACACCAGAACAGAGGTGAAGATGCTGTGCGGGTGAGAAGGAGGCGGACCGCCGATAGAATGGGGGAGTCTCTCGGCGAAAGATTGGGTCCGAGGGGGAATTCGGAGGACGAAACTGGGGCCAAGATGGTTCCAATTTCCGTTGAGAATTTTAAGTATATTGCTTACTCCAGGTTACTGAAAAAGATACTTGAGGGGGCGGAAACTTCACGCCCACCCACGCGGAGAGCATCAGGGAATTCTTCCCACGAATTTTTCCTGTTTCTTCCCACTTCATCTCCCAGATTGTTCTTTCAGCATTTTCTTGTTTATCAACATTCTCCATAGAAAAGTCGGGCGAAGACACGCTTGGTACGACAGTCGTCGGAACAATTGGAGCCGGCTTTGAAGACACGGAGGCTGGTGGAACAGCTTCAACAGGGGCAGGCCCCGCTGTAGAAACCACTCCCGAGACTTCAACTGTCTTGGACGTCGCAACAGACGCCGAAGCAGACTTGCCTTGTGGGACAGTGTGGTCCGACTCTTCACCTTCATCACTTGAGCCGAACATGAGTCGCATTTGCTCGGCCTCACGCGGAGCTTCTTCAGCAGCACGTATGTCGGCTGGAGAAGGAGAAATCGCTGAGGCTGGTGGCTTGGCCACATCGGGTGGACCCTGAGGCGGGGGCGAAGGCGCGTCAGGAGAGACAGGAACATCGTCGAGATCCTCAGGGTTCACGTCCTTACCCGAAGGCTCTGTGGCAGTTTCTTGAACCGAAGGGACGCTGCCTGGATCAGCAGTCCCCATGTCCACGTCACTCTGGTCGCCGCTGAGGTCGACCACTGCGGGAGTCGAGGAAGACGCTGGTGTAGGAGGTGGCGACCATGAACTTGGAGAAGACGGTACAGACTTGGACCGAGTCTTCATATGACGTCGTGGCGACTTAGCTGGAGAATGAGGACTGGGTTTCTTGCGCTTCTTCTGGGCCGCCTTCTTCCACGCCTTCGGACCGAACAGCGATCTACGAGCCGACTTGGGAGTTGAAGTATCGGCAGGTGGCGCATCACCGAGACCGACAGCTGCCATCGAAGCACTGGCCTTGTCCGTTGGGATTGGAGCCTTGTCTTCGTCAGAGTCGTCCGGATCGTCGTCTGAATCCTCGCCACCTGGTCTAAGACGCTTATGGGACTTCCCATGGGCCACTTGGTGAGCTGCTTTGGCCAAAGCTGCCGGAAGGGCTTGAGGATTGTCCGAAGACGCGGTGGCAGACTGAATACGCCGCAGAGCGACTAACGTCTCCTGATCCAAGTCCAGCGCATCCAGGTCCAGCTCACCCGCAGTCAGACCTATCACGAAGGATTGTGAACGACCGTTAGTTGCTGAACACACGGTGGAAGGAGCGACATTAAGAGCGTACCTTCGACAGCCAGACGAAGTACCTCGGGATCCATCCCTGCCAGACTCACGTGTGCACGGAGGGTACGATTCGCTTGGAGGAGGCGAGTGTTACGGTCTTGCTGGTTCTCGAGGACCTTGAGCGTGTCGTTATCGACATACTTGCCCTGGGCAAGCTTTACCAGAAGGAGGTGGAGCTTCCGGGTCTGCTCAGTATTCGCGCCAATAGAAGACTTGTACACTTCGCGTTCGCGAGCCAGCTTCTTCTGCAACGTGCTGATAAAAACGTCCCGAGCTTGGACTTCGCAGTGAAGACGATTCAAATCCTCTGCGTGTCGCTCCATAGTGGCTTGAACACTTGCGAGCATGGCGTCATTCTTGGCGTTCGACTCGCGGAGAATCTTGATGTTGTGGTGTAAAGCTTCAATCTCAGCGTTGGCAGCCTTGAGGAATGTCTCCGCGTTCTCACGGGACATGATGTGGGGTGCCACCGAACGTACGGCGGCAGCAGCCTCGGACTGAGCAAACCGCAACTGACGCTCCAAGTCGGCAACTCGTTCTGGTAATGCCGACAGCGCGTCAGGAACAGGTTGTATCGCAGCGAGGACATCATCGAAACCAACGGCAGTCTCGAGGCGACGCTGAGTGTGTATATCGCCGTGGAGAGGAGGCGCAACGCTGAGCTGCACTTGGGGACGAGCCATTGCAGTCAAGTACGGGATTATCGAGGTCATCATGTGATCGACCGAAGCCTCCGTATTCTCAGCCAGCATGGCGCGCAGCGAATCTTCGGTGAGTGGTGGGGGACCACCAGCTGGGGCAGGAGGAGCAGCAGGAGCCATCTCCGCGGATTCAGCGACGACGGGGAGTGCTGCAGGAGCTACCACAGGGAGTGAAGAGTCCGGGGCAGCGGGCGCCGGAGTGTCGGTTGATGACGCTGCTGTCGAAGGAAGTGCAGCAGACTGAGGGGCGTTCGAACCCTCGGTCTTGCCCTCCTGAGAAATAAGTCGAGTGACACGAGGTGATGAGCAAGGTACCGATGATTCAAGAGAAGGATGGGCCTACGTACCTCCAGCTGCTCACGTTCGCGACGTCTATGAGGATTGAGACGCTGAAAAGCGTCGGACACGGCTCGATTCAGACGCTTGGACATACGGTGGCGAGATGGTGAATTGAAGAATGAAGAAATGTCACAACGGGCACCAGTACCGTGGCTTTTATTGCGACAGGGGCAGTTGTGGTGTAGTGATTTCTCCGTGGTTGCGGATTATCACCCGTCGACAAAGACGTGACACCGCCCAAGTTGTTCAAGCGACGAAACCTCGGTCGGGTGATGTACGGAGACGCCAAGGTGCAAGGGACTCGACGGCGTCACCTCCGAGCTTTCAACAAATATCGGATACGGCCCCTATGTCACTGAATCCAGGCTGTCCTTATTATTAATAATGGACTGGCCGGATTCGCATTCAGCGGACCATCTACGGTACGAACCCTCAGTGGCGGTTGGGATGAGTTCGCGGAATACTCAGCGACCTTTGGAAGACACGTTAACCGTCTGGGACAGGGCGCGGACCGTTAAAGATGCTCATGCGACAGTGCAGACGACGCTTGGCATGCAAGAAGATCCATAACGGATCATTGTTCACTTGATATTTGTATACTTGATTAGGACTTCTTATTAGGAATAGACCCGAAAGGGTAAGCTTAAATACAGAACAGAATTTCCACTCAAGCACACAGAGCGACGTCCGGCTTCAAGGTAAGCGTCAGGTCAAGCTTGTTTGAGTGTGTTATGCCTGTCGGTGAACTCGAAGCTCTGTA
>NW_003303719.1:10126-11918 GCF_000142945.1 Phytophthora infestans T30-4
ACGAAATATGCGTAGATCGGTGAGGAATCCCAGTGTAGCTAGAGTAAATACGGCCTACTCACACATATTACCCATCTGCACGTCATCGCCGTGAGGCAGGCGACACATATCATCGATTGCGACGGTCGAATAGAACAATGTTAATCAGCTCCGCGCGCGAAGTATCTTTTAAATTAGCTAGTATTTGCCGATGGTCGCCACAAACATCAATATTATGCTTTTAAATTATTCTGCTGAGCTGTTTGTGATGTTACGGAAGGGTATTTCCACTACCCTTCCGCATGCATTTATCTTGCTTGCATAGCTGACGTACTTTCCGACTTATTTGTATAGCTACTGACTGACAGAGTGGCGTAAATCCTTTCCGACTGACATTATACTGGGTCCGATATGTACGACAAAAGGCCTGGTCCACATCGGACGAAGAGGCACCACTGCGTGCACATTCTTTTGACCGGCTGCAACATACGAAGATATATGGCCGTAGGCAGAGTATCAGATCGTAGTGATGGTTAGACTTGAATTGAATAATCGTTCATGAACATTAGATGGAGTACTTTCGCTGCCTACTTATCAGCTCGGCGTGCTAGATGATGTGTCCGTGCATATATCGCGAGGTCGTTAATGAGTGTATTTGCCACGCGCTCGTGATACCCAACCTATGCATGAAGTCCCTGTTTCCTTATCGGGATGTTTGCGTCGTCGTGCTAGCTTTCTGTGCTTACGCTATTGATGTTTTAGTCTGTATAATCAAGCGCATCACTAAGTGGACACAGGCCATTCCGCAGCGATACAGGTATGCTGAACGCGCGTCTGTTAGCAGTAGCCAACGCAATATGTACGCGCGAGGCGGGTACACCTTATAGTCATCCGCGACTCAACCGAGCTCTCATCTCGGCCATTATGGACAGGACACTAAAGTACAATATTGCGTTCAGACACATCGACTTGCCACGTCCATCTGCACGGTGTGCAGTGTCACGCAGTGCTAGTATCTATGTAAACAGCAGCTTATTCGTCGCACGTAGTTCCCACTCAATACTGTGGTTTAAATTGTGAGCGCCAATTAGTGCAATACACGCTATAAGGGCTGATGGTACTGATACTGTAACATGGTTTTGCGTATGCCCACGTGAGCGAGTGTACGTACCATCTACGGTGACGCGTATGCAGATAGAGACGGCCAATTTGCATAGGTACACAGTACATACCTCGTGCTAGTTATTATATGAAACACGCTACGCTCTATAGGTGCGTCAACACGCTTGGTAGCGCCACAGTCAGCTTACAGTATGTGCGACCCCAAGCCTTGCACCGTCAGCCAGTATACAAAACTATGCGGGGTAAGGGGATATAAGGATGTATATCCAAATCACCTGCTCTTCTGCTGCTTCTTTTGCTCAATGAACCTGACGTTTCGGGCGGTCAGCTTGCGAGGGCGGCTGTGTCTATTTTTTTTTCTTAAGGTACCAGTCAGGGCCCATCACCTTCTCGACGTTTGGCAGGCTTTCCTGGCGGCGCACTTCGGCCGAATCAGCAGGTGGAAGCTTTTCCTCCCAGAACTTAACCGCTTTTGGGCCGTTCTCGCAGACAATACAGCGCCGCACGATGTCCTGCCTGCTGATTGAACGGAATGCGTAGCCCGTACTGCAGCTTCCCGCAAGCAGACGCAACCGCGCTCGGGGGGTCCGTCCGTAAACCCGCTGGCGGGGTCCAGCAAAAGCCGGGCAAATCTTCCCCCTAGCAAACCGTGGAGTAAGTTAGCAAATTATAATTGGTTTTTAACCAAATT
>NW_003303719.1:29193-33827 GCF_000142945.1 Phytophthora infestans T30-4
AGACAACATGAACATGATTACGATGTGGAAGTGGATTAAGAATAAGAAAACATGAATGCCGACGCGGAGCGATCACTCACGCGGGACACCTCAACAGTTAGCTGAGATGCTGGAGAACGTCGTGGAACGTGCAGCGAGGAGTCAAATCGATTCCACGTGTCTGGCCGCGGTGGCCAAGAGTGTCAACGAAGCCGAGTCACCACTCTCCTTCTCCTCTTCATCAAGAACCTGAGCCTCGGCAGCTGGAGCTGAAGCCGGACCCTGCGAATCCTCGGTACCAGCTTCAACAGGAGCAGCAGCCAGAGCAGGACGTGGAGTACCCGGTGGCGAGTCAAACAACGAACGCCAGGTCGATATAAGATCGGTTGAATCGAGAGACGGGTCAACGATCACGCTTCGGTACACATCCACGAAACGCGTACCACGAGGATTGAAGAACTCCGGATTACGCTGGCACGGGAAGTACGTAGTGTTGTACGTCTGCTGATGCGGTGCATTCATCCATCCAGTACGCCATGGCTGACGAGCGTCGAGAGCCGGAACTTCGGAAAGCCAGTCAGATGTCCGAGGTGCGAATGACAAGTTTTCAATGGGGTACCACGGCTTAGACGGCTCCAAAAGCAACTCGGGACGAATGAATGACACGCCGGAAGCACTAGATGAAACCGAGTCACGACTCCACGCCATGTACTGCTCACGGTACTTGTTACGAAGACGATCGGCACGACGGTCGCGCTCACTGAAGAGCTTCTTTAACATAGCTCTCAGTTCCTTCAAGCGTTCCTTGTCGTGGCCAACCTTTTTAGCTTCTTCAGCGAGACCTCGTTCAATACCAGCTAACGGAAGCCAGTGGAGACGCTCCCACAACGCGAACCCGAGGTCACCTTGCTTACCGCCGTCACCCCGAAGGTTCGCCCAGATCATCTTGAGACGGGTCTCAATCGGAGCACGCTTGGAGATGGGGACGCTTGGTTTGAAGTCGACAGTGTCAAAGAGGCAAGCTTGAAGAGGATAAAGCTGATGAAGTTGCTGGTACGGGTGATCAGGATGCGAATAATCAAAGAACGCTTGGAGACCCTCCAACGTTGTACGCACGGTCACCTCACCAGCTGGTTCAGGAAGCGTTAAGCTCAGGAGTCGCTCGAAACACTTCTTGGCGCCTGCATCGGTAAACTCCATGTCCACATACGGAAGAACCCACGGTGGCAGGGTGGACGAAGCCGGCACCATAGGGCGAATACCAGATAACACTCGGTGAGGCAATGGCTCAACCGACGGTGCACCACCACGACGCGGCACCGAAGTGTAGGTTGCCGTAATCATGCGTCCAGGTCCAGCATCGAGAGTCCAAATAGGCGGACGAGGAGACACTGGAACAGGAAGAGAAGATGCTGGTGCCGGAGGACTTGCTGGTGGCGAAGGAGGCGGGCCGGCAACGATGATGGGGGAAGTCATCATCGGCGAAGGATTTGGCCGAGGTGGAGTCGGAGGACGAGCTGGGCCAAGATTACTCCAGTTCCTGTTTGAATCTTCAACATCTTCGTCATCGAGTATGCTTGAATAATCGGTGGGGGGCGGAACATCACCGCTACCACTGGGAGCATCAGGAGAGTCATCCACCGAAGGTTCATTGTCATCTACGTCATCTCCATGGTCGTCATCAGCATTCCCATCGTCATCAATCTCCATCGAAAGGCCAGGCGAAGACACGCTTGATACATCAGTCGTGGGAACAGTCGGAGCCGACTTCGAAGACGCGGAAGCTAGTGGAGCAGCCTCAACAGGGGCAGACCCTGCTGTAAAAACCACTCCCGAGACTTCAACTGCCTTGGATGTCGCGGCAGACGCCGAAGCAGACTTGCCTTGTGGGACAGTCTGGTCTGACTCTTCACCTTCGTCACTCGAGCCAAACATGAGCCGCATTTCCTCGGCCTCGCGCAGAGCCTCTTCAGCAGCACGTATGTCGGCTGGAGAAGGTAAAATCGTTGAAGCTGGTGACTTGGCCACATCGTGTGGACCCTGAGGCGGGGGCGAAGGCGCGTCAGGAGAGACAGGAACATCGTCGTGATCCTCAGGGCTCACGTCCTTACCTAAAGGCTCTGTAGCAGTTTCTTGAACCGAAGGGACGCTGCCTTGATCTGCAGTCCCTATGTCCACGTCACTCTGGTCGCCGCTGAGGTCGACCACTGCGGGAGTCGAGGCAGACGCTGGTCTAGGAGGTGGCGACCATGAACTTGGAGAAGACGGTACAGACTTGGACCGAGTCTACATATGACGTCGTGGCGACTTGGCAGGAGAGTGAGGACGAGTTTTTTGCGCTTTTTCTGGGCCGCTTTCTTCCACGCCTTCGGACCGAACAGCGATCTACGAGCCGACTTGGGAGTTGAAGCGTCGGCAGGTGGCGCATCACCGAGACCAGCAGCTGCCATCGAAGTACTGGCCTTGTCCGTCGGGATTGGAGCCTTGTCTTCGTCAGAGTCGTCCGGCTCGTCGTCTGAATCCTCGCCACCTGGTCTAAGACACTTACGGGACTTCCCATGGGCCACTTGGTGAGCGGCCTTGACCAAAGCTGCAGGAAGGGCTTGAGGATCGTCCGAAGACGCGGTGGCAGACTGTATGCGCTGCAAAGCGACCAACGTCTCTTGATCCAAGTCCAGCGTGTCCAGGTCCAGCCCACCCGCAGTCAGACCTATCACGAAGGATTGTGAACGAACGTTAGTTGCTGAACACACGGTGGAAGGAGCGACATTAGGAACGTACCATCAACAGCCAGACGAAGTATCTCGGGATCCATCCCGGCCAGACGCACGTGTGCACGGAGGGTGCGATTCGCTTGGAGGAGGCGAGTGTTCCGGTCGTACTGGTTCTCGAGGACCTTGAGCGTGTCGTTATCAACATACTTGCCCTGGGCAAGCTTTACCAGAAGGAGATGAAGCTTCCGAGTCTGCTCGGTATTCGCTCCAATGGAAGACTTGTACACCTCGCGTTCGCGAGCCAGATGCTTCTGCAACATGCTGATGAAAACGTCCCGAGCTTGGACCTCGCAGTGCAGACGATTCAAGTCTTCTGCGTGTCGCTCCATAGTGGCTTGAGCAGTGGCGAGCATGGCGTCGTTCTTGGCGTTCGACACGCGGAGGATCTTGACATTGTGGTGAAGGGCTTCAATCTCAGCGTTGGCAGCCCTGAGGAACGCCTCCGCGTTCTCACGAGCCATGATTTCGGGTGCCACCGAACGTGCGGCGGCAGTAGCCTCGGACTGAGCAAACCGCAACTGACGCTCCAAGTCGGCAACTCGTTCGGGTAAGGCCGACAGCGCGTCAGAAACCCGGTTGTACCGCAGCGAGGACATCATCGAAGCCAACAGCAGTCTCGAGCCGACGTTGAGCGTGGACATCGCCGTGAAGAGGAGGCGCAACGCTGAGCTGCACTTGGTGACGAGCCATTGCAGTCAAGTACGGGATTATCGAGGTCATCATGTAATCGACCGATGCCTCCGTACTTTCAGCCAGTATGGCGCGCAGCGAATATCGGTGAGTGGTGGTGGACCACCAGCTGGGGCAGGAGAAGCAGCAGGAGCCATCTCCGCGGATTCAGCGACGACAGGAAGTGCTGCAGGAGCTGCCGCAGGGGGTGAAGAGTCCGGGGCAGGAAGCGCCGGAGGACCAGCTGATGATGCTGCTGTCAGGGGAGGTGTAGCAGACTGAGGGGCGTTTGAACCCTCGGTCTTGCCCTCCTAAGAAACAAGACGGGTAATGCATGGTGATGAGCAAGGCGCCGATGATTCAAGAAGAGGATGAGCTGACGTACCTCCAGCTGTTCACGTTCGCGACGTCGGCGAGGATTGAGACGCTGAAACACGTCGAACACGGCTCGATTCAGACGCTTGGACATACGGTGACGGGATGGTGAATTGGAGAATGAAGAAATGTCACAACGGGCACCAGTACCGTAGCTTCCATTGCGACAGGGACAGTTGTGGTGTAACGGGGTACGTAGCACTAAGTGTACCCTGGTTACATGAAGTGTGACACTTCACACTTCAGGAGTATGACATGTCATACTCCGGGATATTTGGTACAAGGTACCAAGGTCATTCAAAACCAACCATTGGTTAAATGACATTGCATTTCTATAGGTAACTGATAGTTTGTATTAACCTCAAACTTAACCTACCTATAAATATACTCAGTTTACAATCTACCTTATTTAGGTCACTTCGCTCTCTTTAATTAAAGAGGGGACCTGTGAACTGCCGTTCACTGAGAGTTTGTATACTCTCGGAAGATAACTTCCTCTAGCGCAAGGTGCTGTGTGACCCCGTCACACTTGGTAGCACTCGTAGTCAATCCACGCCATCGCGGGTAGACTACCTGAACCTCCGAAGTTCGTTGCCATGGATAGGAACGACTTCTCCCATATGAACGACTCTCAGTTCGAGTCGGTTCGGAAGATGGCAGGCATCTTCGGGATGGAGGCCCTGCAGAGCCTGGTGGTATCAACACCGGCTGAGCAGCTCGAGCGCGTCAATGCATTCGACGCGTACGAGCAGGGCCTCATCGCGCATGTGCGGGAGAACCTGCAGGCTCCGGCGAAAGGAAGCAAACCCGCCTCACCCGAAGCCAATACGGCTGAAG
>NW_003303719.1:34312-45381 GCF_000142945.1 Phytophthora infestans T30-4
TCGGCTACTGGGCGATTTTTATCGGGAGGTTTTACGTGACGGCTTATTGTTGCCTATTTGCACGACTGGGAGTGCTTAAATTGCCTCCCTTTTATTTCTTCCAGCCGAGTGTTGAACACTCGGTGATCTCGTAAAAGGCTTACCCGTGCCTGGTACCCTTCCGCTGTTGGGACCACGAGGATTCAAAACACCTGCTAGCTTTGCTCGTGCTAGTAGCGTGTTCTTATTTTACTGGTTGGCCTATATAAGTAGTTTACAAGGTCCAGTTTGTCCCGGTGCAAGGGCAGAACTGGGGTCTTCAGGTCCGCCCGAACGATCGTTTACTATCCTAGTAGACGTATTGTTGTGGGAACATCCTAACTACATCTGTAGCTAGAGTTCACGTGGGATTTCCAACACCACAAAATTCTGTTCTGTATTTAAGCTTACCCTTTCGGGTCTATTCCTAATAAGAAGTCCTAATCAAGTATACAAATATCAAGTGAACAATGATCCGTTATGGATCTTCTTGCATGCCAAGCGTCGTCTGCATTGTCGCATGAGCATCTTTAACGGTCCGCGCCCTGTCCTAGACGGTTAACGTGTCTTCCAAAGGTCGCTGAGTATTCCGCGAACTCATCCCAACCGCCACTGAGGGTTCGTACCGTAGATGGTCCGCTGAATGCGAATCCGGCCAGTCCATTATTAATAATAAGGACAGCCTGGATTCAGTGACATAGGGCCGTATCCGATACTTGTTGAAAACTCGGAGGTGACGCCGTCGAGTCCCTTGCACCTTGGCGTCTCCGTACATCACCCGACCGAGGGTTCGTCGCTTGAACAACTTGGGCGGTGTCACGTCTTTGTCGACGGGTGATAATCCGCAACCACGGAGAAATCACTACACCACAACAGTGTTGACGAATATCACGCGAGTGACTTCAGCAGCTCTTCTGACAGCGATGAGGATTACGCCCCCTAAAGATAGGGAGTAGGCATGAGAGGTAGTGTCTTAAAATTGAAGGTGCAAATCCGTCGTTTCAATTTGTATTGGAATTTGTAAGTATCAAAAGTACAAAAAGAGACGATAGTACAATAAAGGGCGACAGTACATTAAGGGACGACAGTACATTAAGGGACGACAGTACATTAAGGGACGACAGTACATTAAGGGACGACAGTACAATAAGGGACGGACGATAGTACAA
Organism: Phytophthora infestans T30-4; assembly: GCF_000142945.1. Lineage (NCBI taxonomy): Eukaryota > Oomycota > Peronosporomycetes > Peronosporales > Peronosporaceae > Phytophthora > Phytophthora infestans. Next base: position 35,500 of record NW_003303719.1, read on the forward strand.
TAAGGGACGACGGTACAATAAGGGACGACGATAGTACAATAAAGGACGACGATAGTATAATGGAGGGGGTAAGTACAACAGAGGACGATGGTACAATAAGGGACGATAGTACAATTAAGGCCGATGGTACAACAAGAGACGACAGTATGGTACAGTCAGGGACGTCAGTACAATTAAGGACGATTGCACACCGCTACTTTACTGGCTCTCCTTCGGTTAAGAACTGCTGCAAGGATCTTGTTGACGGTGAGTTTCTCGCCAATGAAGGTTGCGAAGTCCTTCTCGAACTTGTCTTGGTCATCGTCGTACTGCTCGCGAATGAACTCGGCGATGATCTTCATCCTGGAGAGACGCGAGCGATGAACTTTTCGCTCATGTGAAAGCATGTCAACTCCCGCGCGATACTGGTGACAGTCCGGGTTTGCATTCCAGTACTGATGAACATAGTCTTTCCACGACTTGGCGTCCGGAAGTTCAGACACTAGTGCTGTCGTATCCGATCCTGGCTTAAGATTAGCGGCCACTGGCACTTCAATATCGTCGTCACACAACTGTTCTTGGGTTGAACGCGGTGTATCGCTAATAGCCTTGACCATTTCATGCAGCCCTTGAAGCAGTGACTTCAGCTCTCCCAACTCGGTGTTAGAGGTATCAGTGTGCTCTTGTGCGGCGTCTGCTGATTCAGTCGTATGCTGCGTATCCTGCATAGTCTCGTCTGATAACTGTGAGCCTCCAAAGTCGATATCCCGTATACCTTCGAGAGTCGCGCTACTGCATGACGTCGCGTCCGGAGCCAGCGAATCGCCCAGTTGGTTCTCTTCTCGATCCAGTACGTCGTCCAGCAGTTATCTAGTTACTGTTTCGGACTTTTCGCTTGGTGCCCACCCTGCCCACCACTTCACGAGCTTCAGTGACCACCGTCGATCTTCAGGGGCAAACATGAACCGGTACTGTGCACCACCTCGACGGAAACAGTGGGATGTAAACCAAATCTCGTCACCAAGCACGTTTCGGCTGATTCCAGCAATCTCAGCGATAATGTTTAATACCTGAGTAAAGTTGCTATCTGACATTGGCGAGCCCAATTTTATTCCCACGTAGCACAAGAGTCGCTGCTCGCTAAAACACCTCATCTCTCGCCTTCGCCTTCTGGAATGTGCCGCGTGGTACCCTTCCGTCCAGGGATGGAAACCGGGTAGTCGCTGTCACCGCCAGGTGTGGTGAAACTTCTTCCGCGCGTACGTAAACCATCTATCCAAGAAAAGTCAATGCTTCAGCTGCCCGCTCTTCCTTCGTGAGATGATGGAGTGAGTAGGTTCGACTTGTGAGGGGATCATGATCTGTCTTCCGGTCACGAATAGTGAAACAGCCAAACTCGATGTCGCTGTCATTAACGCGCGATTTTCGTTTGAGACCAAGCTGAATGTCGCCCTTCTTCATGAGCAAGACTTCGTTGATACGGCACATACCATAGAAGCTGAGAGAACAAACCGCAGAAAACCACAGCCGCATGGTTTCGTTGAACATCGAATTCGACTCCAAGAATGTAATGACCTTCGTCAGCATCAACAGGGACATCGGGGACGCACGCTTTGGAGTCCGCTCACGCTTCTTGGACTTGCTGAGACCGGCGAGAATCTGCTTGATGGCTGCTGACCGTGCCGGGTTTGCTTCGAGGTGCTATGGTGCCGTCCGGAGAAGTCTCAACAACCCAACGATCGTGTGGGTGGCCACCGGCTAGCATCTCAGGTTTCGTGTAGTGCCAGCTAAGCGCAGCGCGAAGCTTTTCAGCGGGCCATTGAGTTGAGTTGGAGGTGGCGAGTAAGTTGATGTACGCGGCCACCACACCGGGCAGCTCCACAAATCGTTCCTTCAGTGGGTCTGGGTAGCCTTCACTTTTGCAGAACGCTGAGAATCGTCGAAGACTGCTGCATTAGTCGCTACGCGTCCGGCTCTCGAGCCTTTGATCCGCAAACCGGGCTGCAGCGATAGCAGCTTGGTAGAGTCGACTTGTGGTTGGCAGGTCCATTAGCGCCTTCTTCACGGGTTGGTCTTAGCAGCAAAAGGTGAAATGAAGATCTCATTCATTCGGAGGATGGTCTCGGGTATCCGTCGTCCCTTATTGTACCCAAAATGTCGTCCTTTATAGTCCTGTGCCTCAAATCCAAACGCATGGTGCTGACAAATGAGTTCTAAAGTAAATCAATGACTTTTCAGTTTTTTGACCAATCAATAAACATCGCACGGTCATTTATTGGGCTCGCACCAGTGGGAGAAGTTTTTCTTCTTCTAAAAACAAACATTTTTAGTAAACAAAAGTAAACAAAATCATATTAGCGCAAGGAAATAAAAAAAATAAAAACTTACCATCAGCGCGAACTGTCAAGACAGCCGTCATGCGTCCGCAGTGTTTTGTCAGATTTTGAATTTTTAGCTGATCCTTTTTCGCCCTTTAATTGCCCATGTTCTTGCTGGAGGCAGGTCGAGCTGGATGGCCGTTTCATCCATGTTGTAGATTTCCGGTAGAGAGTATGAACCGTACTTACTCCAAAAAAAAAAAATTCAATTGCAAAACCCTTTTTTCAAGCGCTGCAGATCCACACTTGGAAGCTTGGTTTCTTGGGCGTTTTGAGTTGAGAATCCGTAACTAAAATCATGTAAAAAATATTAATAATTCAGTTAATAACTAGCCGAGCGCCGCCGCTACGCGGCGGTAATTTAGGTTTAGTTCTACTTGCTTTGGCCTTCCCACCTCCGCTACGCTTCGGCGGGATAACTATTGAAAAAAACGTTGAGCCCAGGTGCACCTAAATCGATTCTTTTTAATTTCATTAATTTGGGTCAGCTTGATGCTTACCTGATTTAAGAAATAATTATTCTAATGATCTTGAATCAAGATTCTTGATGCAATCTCTTTTCTATTGCTGGCTATCACTGTATCTTCATCTTCCACCCAAAACCACCAGCACTTCAAATAACATTTATACAAACGCTTCACAATATGTTTCGTTTAGCGTCGTGCTCGATATCTCGGGCCATTTCTGAGCCGCTATAAAACTTAGCTCACATCAGCACAAACGATAGTAATGGCCTGTCCAACTTGCTCTACTTACCTGCTTGTACTGCCTATTTCAGCTTGTAAGTAACTAAAGATTGCTTACTTTTCATATCAAACTCAATGATAGCTAAAAATATTCAAATTTTACTATTTTTAATGTATGTAGCGTTCATTTTGTGCTGATTCAGAGTTAGCACTCGAATCTGTGCCAGTTATGATTGAAGCATTTAAATATTGTGTCGCAAGACGCCTTGCTGCTACGGTAGTGTTTTCTATTTGATAATTTAACGATGATTCAAGGATTATTGGACGTCATTTAGGCTCCAAGTTTATTAACATTTCTTTATGGTGTCTACTTAGCCAACTATAATTAACACCTCTCGTGTTTATTGTTGTATTGCCGCTCCATTTATATGGGTATCCTACGCCCCTGTCGACGACCCGTCCGCCAGCTAAGTAGTATCGGATTTTGCTGCCTAACAGCTCTTAAAAAACAATGGCTTACAGCAGTCTCTTAGAAAACAATGGTTACAGCAGTAACACATATGAGTTCATTCTATTCAATCTAAAACTATGTATCTTTATGGATCAGGTGACAACATTTATTGGCACAGCGTTGTTCGTACGGCCAGCTTCTGTTGTACATGTACTACTATTTGACAGCTCAATCAGTTACCTCACACTCAGATATGTTCTTAATATTTCTACAACAAGACAGTTGTAGCTATTATGTTGGTCATTGTAACTTGTCGAAACTATTAAGAACAAAGTATTACGTATATTATAGTATGGCCTTGAAAACACGCATTCCTACATGTACGCTAAGCATCTTGCAGCATAGGAAGCGTCTTTAGGGGCTATTTCATCTGAGAATAAGTAGCACTCAAATATTAATACAGTCGTGCACGTCCAATTCCGCACCGGTATCAGTCGATACCCTGCCAGATTTTATGATTACGCGAATCGGATGCGCAATTACCTTTGCCCATCACCACCCTAGCAATTAACCTCAACGGGTTTCCCCTCCTCGCCGAAGGATGACACGCCGCGTCGATCTGATTTTAAATTTTGGATCGGACGTCTTCATACAAACACACACTTTGATTTTTACCGCCAAAGACAATGGGACATCGCCCTTTCTCCTACATGTCCCACAAAAGCAGTCTTTGTGCGAGACTGCATGCTCTCACTCCGAACTTGCTCGTTGGGCAACGGAGCGCTTTAAGACCCCCCAAGCAGTAAAGCGCACTACCGTCCAGAGTATTCTTAAGCGGTCCGCGAAAGTTGCCGCCTTGCCGGACGCCTATCGCGACCGGAAGCGCTGTTGCGAGCCCGCGATTCGCGCGTCTGACGCCAAGATTATGCAGAAGATTGGCGTAATTTTTTTTACTGAATTAACAAATAAAATATCAGTGCACTGGATTTGCGTTTGTTTTTTGCTTTACGCTGTGCACTTATGCCCTGGCACTGTTGATATGGTCCGCCCTGCCGAATTGGAGGTGCACGACTGTAGCAACTTCCCATATTAAAATAGTACAAATTAAAACTTCGTCGTATTTAAACGATGCCGCCATCGGGTAATGGATAGTCGTGTGCAAATCTCCATATGTGCTCTGTGAGCCACATGAATTTATTGATGTATGCTACATAATTCCGTTTTAACCAATCGAAGCCGCCTTCGCTCCGCTCGGCAGCCAATGGGAAGGCTAAAAAATTTGAGCGATTCGTGTGACGGACGGACGGACACCGTGCTAGCCTTGATAACTCAGTTAACTAGCCGTTCGCCGCCGCTACGCGGCGGAGGTGGCAGGCTGTAGTCCCAGGGGAAATGGGCTCACGCCTTCGCTGCGCTCCGGCGTAAACATGTTTTATGTAAACGTGATGTATTAAATGCATTTGAAATTGAACATTCCTACTCCGAGCCAAAGATCTGCCTGTAGACAATGTTCTGGGCGTAGACCCCATCCTCCTCCTCCAGCTTTGGGTACTCGACCAGCACCTTGAATCTTGATCTTGAAGTAACTCGCGACATCGCAACGTACAGCTGCCCGTGGGAGAAGCAAGGCGTAGCAAGATACAGCCCCAAGTACTGCACCGTTTGTCCTTGCGCCTTGTTAATCGTCATCGCAAAGGCCGGTTGGACAGGAAACTGCTTGCGTCTCAAATGAAACGGAAAGCTCCGAATGTCTCCGTCACTGATGAAAACAATGCGGGGAATCAACACATGTTGCCCTTGTCGCTCACCTGTCATGATTGTGGCGTGGATGACATGTGGCTTGAGGGCCACAATTCGAAGCCGTGTTCCGTTGCACAGCCCTAGATCTGGATTCAGGCTCCGCATCATCATGACAGGCAATCCTACCTTGAGGGTCAACTTGTGGGGCGGCATTCCACTGATATTCATCGAGTGGAGTACCTCCTGCTCGAAGCAATTGCCGTCACCGTCGTCTTGTACAGAATCGGAAGACATGTATTCCCGCGCTTGTCCAGTTAATCGATCGGTCACCGTTTCATTGATGCGGTGCACGATTGCGTTCGTGGTCGTGAGGATCGTTTGGTTCGCGAAATACTCGTCGGTAGCAACCTCGGGGTTATTAATCTCGCCATACATCTCGTCAATGATCCGATCCATGCCTCTTGGAATAACGCCAGGACGAATTTATTGGTCCTCGTCCTCTGGCACAGGTGGATTATCAATCAGCATATCGCGCGGGGTCTTCATGTAATCGCTTCCTAGGGAAGGGTTTACATCATGCCTTCCCTCCCCGACTTTCAGCAGAAACTCGGAGAGCGCAGCCATTTCCTCAGCAGTGTCTGCAGTATCAGCAGTGCGCACTCGCATGTTTTCCGTGAGACGGAACGTCTGGAATTGGGGCCACAACCTAGACGACTTGAGGCAAGCGTCAATTGTCTCGACGGGTGTTCCATTCTTTACGACCGGGAGAATTTGGCGGAAATCTCCCGAAAGTACAAACACTTTCCCGCCAAAAGGCTCGGTATCGCTGTCAAGTATGTCCCGCAGTGTTCTGTCTACTGCCTCGAATGCGTGGCGATGGGCCATTGGTGCTTCGTCCCAAATAATTAAACTTGCATGCTTGATCAACTCCTGAATATGGGAGTTCTTCCTGATACCGCACGTCGAGCTCTCGTTTAACTTCAAAGGGATCTTGAATGTAGAATGCGCTGTCCTACCACCCATAAGTAAGAGCGAGGCAATACCGCTAGACGCCACCGCGATGGCGATTTTCCCCGAGAGTCTGACTTTGGCCAGTATGTTTCGAAGCAGTGTAGATTTTCCAGTACCACCCGGGCCATCAACAAAAAATAGTTTCTTGCCTTCCTCCGGGCATTCAACCGCTTCAATAATCTGTTCGTAAACCACCCGCTGACTTTCGTTTAGCTGATCTTCTGTGTTTACAATCGCCTCCAAAGCTGACGCATCATATCCAGTGAGCTCACGTCGTAGTAATCCGTTTTGGCGAAGCGCCTCACGAATCAATGTTGGGAGCGACCCCAACTGAGGAAGTTCGTCGAAGTCAGCTACCGCATACCCACTCGATTGAAGCAGTTCTTGAATGCTCATCAGCGTTTCAAATTCGACCAGCGCCGACTTGAAGGGGTCCATCAAAGCCTGATGTTTGCGTGCGAAGTCTTGGGAAAGATCCGCGAAAAACCGATCCCATAGAACACCAACATTTGCTGGAGCTGAATACACCAGAATGGTGACGAAGAGCTGGCGTAGTTGATACGGCATTTGGAAGTCAGCCGCTTCCCTCAAACACGAAACCCAATCGTTGCCATTCTCCAAGTAGCCAGCCTCCCGCGCCGCAATTTTGAATGTTGGGCAGACAATCCCGTTAACCGTTCTCAAGTCTTCAAACGACGCTGGACCTCTACGCTGACAGAGCAGTAGCCGAAGGTAGAACCGCTCCATATCTCGAGGAGACACGTGAATCATGCGACCAACGGCAGCTTGATACTGTTTCCGGCGAACCCACCTTTTCGGTTGCCCTTTCTCCGGCGCTTTTCAGCAGAACACTTTGGGAATATCCTGATAAAACATCGTCCTGGCAATATGGTTCTGAGGCTCTTAACTCGCACACAACTCAAAGAATCTGGTCAGCATCGTGTGACTACCACGTTCCAAAACCGCCTCCGGGTTTTCCGTCTCGCGAAAGCAAATTGTCTGGCCCTGACTCGAGATGAACCGTTAGCTGTGTCACCGCATGGGGTTTCCTCTGAATCGTGAAATCGAGCAGGCGCATGCAAGCTTCCACCGGAGAAATGTACCGGGCGCTCAAGAAACGTAGAATCTCATTTGGTTCTCGACGCGCACTCTGCTGCCCTCCTCGGACTTCTTCCACAGTGAGTATAGCCATGTCGGGTCCTTTGTACACATACTTGTACAGGTATTTAACCGCAGTAATATTCGTGCACACTTCGACATTGATGTGGCAGCTGTACTTCTGGGATAAGTACGGGTTGTACGGTAGAACCCACTGGTTGATCGTAGCATTGTCGTATTCTCTGCCTTTGAACTTTAGAAAACCTTCTTGCCGTCGACGGCGTCTGTACACTGGATATCCGTTGGCATTGGCCTGTGTAACTTCTGCTAAGGGCTTCGGATATCCTTTGGTGCACTTGCCGTCCTTCATACACGCGCAGGAAGGGTTTGCAGGCCCGCATGGACCATGGAGCATGCATGACATGACCGTCTCATACAGCTGAGGGTTTGTATCCTTATCTGGGATCTGAGCTCATACCATCTTGTCTACGATCTCGCGGGTTCGAGGTTTGTCTTCGTCAGCCAAAATAACCAGTACATGAGCGTGGGGGAGGCCTCGTTTTTGAAACTCGACAACGTAAATCCGCGCGCGCACTCGCCCCAGAACGCCTTGGTTTAAATCGTCAAGCGTCGCTTGCAGTTTCTGCTGCCACACGCGAGCCACGATGTCTGGTCGATCTTGAGCTGTCTGGATATTGGAAGGTATCGCTTTTAGAATCTCGTCCCATTTGGGGTTGCATGTTTCCGTCAGGAAGACGTCGGGCCGTCCATACTCCCGAACAATTGCCATCGAATCTTGATACGACTTGTACATGGACCGCGAGCTACCCAGGTGTGAAGCCGGTAGAATGATACGCTTGCCAACCTGATTAAGAAAGTGGGTTGGTCGTCCTCTGCTGCCTACGTCCCGGTCCGGGTGCACCAATCTGTTCTGGGCCCGGTCATATTCCGACAGCAGCACTTCTCCTTCCGCCAGAGCCAAAGTATCCTCATTGAGCAAAGCGTCTTGAACACCCCTGTATTGATCGGCGCGAAGTGTTTTCTGATTGTCGGCCACCCAGCGAAGCTGTTCTTGCTCACATTTTGCACGCTGATCTACACACCACTGCTGAAATAGACGCCCACCTTGGTGGAGAGCGGACTGATCATCCACTTTCTGGTGGAGACGGAACGCGACGTGTTCACGAAGCGACATCGCCTTCTTGTTTCGATACTCAGCACCATTCGCGAACTCGTCTGTGTAGGTCCAGCCCTTCTCTCCATATGGAAGGAGAAGCGGGTATTGGAGTGGATCGTAATCGGCGTGAGTCTCGTACAAACGTATCAGTCTTTGATCGCGTGTAAAGAGTAGTAGATCCCGAGGCTGAGCCAGGTTGCCATCCTCAATGAGAGTCGCAGCCACTTCAGACACAGTGGGGCGGTTATGTGTCCTCGGTCGCGAGGAGTTGTCATGCAGACGGAACACCAAGTCTACTGGAGACTCCGTGTTGTGTTGGCGAACTTGCTGCCCAAAGTGGAGGAACCGTTGCGCTAATGGGTTGTGCTCTGCCATCATTTTCTCGATGTCTAGTAGTGCAACACGATCCAGATCCGCGAATATACCAAGACGTCGCTCCGCGCGGCGTTGCATGTCTGGATCCACAATGTAGATCTGCGCAAACTTGGGTGCTACCCGCACGCCTGTCTGACGGTCTATGTGGGGAAGGAGGGACCCTAAGTAGTGCCCCATAGCCCCTTGAATGCGATATGTGTACACCCCGTGTGTACCTGCAACGCTCTCGTCTTGATGCATGTTTTGAAACGATCGGTTTGAGCACGAAGCACCAATCGACGTAAAAGCAAAAGCTTGGTTGTAGGCACGGATTTGACGGCGGAACTCGGGATCTCCGTACAGCTGAAGCAGCTTTGGTGGCGCGGGGTGCAGTGGAGGTAACTTTACCCTGCCTGCGAGACAGCATGATATCGCAGACTCCCCAGGCCACTTCCAAGCATTGCAGATCGGACAAACGGTTGTAGCCGGAAGCTTGTGCCGGCCGCTCACCACGTCGTCACCCGTTATCATGGACGCATCGAAGTCTTCGAGGGATATAAGAGCGTGCCCATGTCGGATGCATTGGCGTCGAGTGCGCACCCGCTCGAGTTCTTGCTGGAGCTCGTCTCCTGCCTGCCCAGCTCGTCGATTGGATTGCCGTTGTCGGTCTAGGGCGCGCTCAGCTACCCGATCATGTTCTTTCAGTTCTGCTCTATGTGAGGCTTGCTGCTGCCGATTCTCCCGTTGTTCCTGAAGCTCTTCTCCACGTAGCCGAGATCTTCGGGCACGCTTACGCTCAGCGTCTTTCTTCACCGAAGTTAAATTCACGATACACTAAATTTTCAATAGATCATCTAGCGAGGCTTCGGCAAGCGTAACTCGCGACCGGTTGCGGTAGCTGTCACGACGTCGGTCAGACACGTCTCGACACAAATCACGGGCGTCTGAGCCGCGAGAAGTCCCATCACGCTTTACCATGCACTCCTTGCTTATTAGAATGTCCTCTGT
>NW_003303719.1:45481-49324 GCF_000142945.1 Phytophthora infestans T30-4
TTCGCCGGAACTCCTGCCACTGGCCACCTCGTCCAGGTATAGAAGAGCATCTGCAGCGCGCCAGTGTCTCTAGGCCTGATAACGGCATTCTACCTCCCCCGTCTCTCTCTTCAGGAGAGAATACAGCTGTTCACAGCAATCACGTGGAGCATTACCGCTCGTCACGTGGACACATCGTCCGCCGTCGAAGTCGTCACAGACGCCCTGCGTCTTCTTCTCCTCTCCCTCCGCGAGCGAGACCGAAGAAATTGCCGTCACCGTCGTCTTGAACAGAGTCGGAAGACATGTATTCCCGCGCCTGTCCAGTTAATCGATCGGTCACAGCTTCATTGATGCGGTGCACGATTGCGTTCGTGGTCGTGAGGATCGTTCGGTTAGCGAAATACTCGTCGGTAGCAACCTCGGGGTTATTAATCTCGCCATACATCTCGTCGATGATCCGATCTATGCCTCTTGGAATAACGCCCGGACGAATTTCCTGGTCCTCGTCCTCTGGCACAGGAGGATTTTCAATCAGCATATCGCGCGGGATCTTCATGTAATCGCTTCCTAGGGAAGGGTTTACATCATGCCTTCCCTCCTCGACTTGCAGCAGGAACTTGGAGAACGCAGCCATTTCCTCAGCAGTGTCTGTAGTATCAGCAGTGCGCACTCGCATGTTTTCCGTAAGACGGAACGTCTGGAATTGGGGCCACAGCCTAGACGACTTGAGGCAAGCGTCAATTGTCTCGACGGGTGTTCCATTCTTAACGACCGGGAGAATCTGGCGGAAATCTCCCGAAAGTACAAACACTTTCCCCCCAAAAGGCTCGGTATCGTTGTCAAGTATGTCCCGCAGTGTTCTGTCTACTGCCTCGAATGCGTGGCGATGGGCCATAGGTGCTTCGTCCCAAATAATTAAACTTGCATGCTTGATCAACTCCTGAATATGGGAGTTCTTCCTGATACCGCACGTCGAGCTCTCGCTTAATTTCAAAGGGATCTTGAATGTAGAATGCGCTGTCCTACCACCCATAAGTAAGAGCGAGGCAATACCGCTAGACGCCACCGCGATGGCGATTTTCCCCGAGAGTCTGACTTTGGCCAGTATGTTTCGAAGCAGTGTAGATTTTCCAGTACCACCCGGGCCATCAACAAAAAATAGTTTCTTGCCTTCCTCCGGGCATTCAACCGCTTCAATAATCTGTTCGTAAACCACCCGCTGACTTTCTTTAGCTGATCTTCTGTGTTTACAATCGCCTCCAAAGCTGACGCATCGTATCCAGTGAGCTCACGTCGTAGTAATCCGTTTTGGCGAAGCGCTTCGCGAATCAATGTTGGGAACGACCCCAACTGAGGAAGCTCGTCGAAGTCAGCTACCGCATACCCACTCGATTGAAGCAGTTCTTGAATGCTCATTAGCGTTTCAAATTCGACCAGCGCCGACTTGAAGGGGTCCATCAAAGCCTGATGTTTGCGTGCGAAGTCTTGGGAAAGATCCGCGAAAAACCGATCCCATAGAACACCAACATTTGCTGGAGCTGAATACACCAGAATGGTGACGAAGAGCTGGCGTAGTTGATACGGCATTTGGAAGTCAGCCGCTTCCCTCAAACACGAAACCCAATCGTTGCCATTCTCCAAGTAGCCAGCCTCCCGCGCCGCAATTTTGAATGTTGGGCAGACAATCCCGTTAACCGTTCTCAAGTCTTCAAACGACGCTGGACCTCTACGCTGACAGAGCAGTAGCCGAAGGTAGAACCGCTCCATATCTCGAGGAGACACGTGAATCATGCGACCAACGGCAGCTTGATACTGTTTCCGGCGAACCCACCTTTTCGGTTGCCCTTTCTCCGGCGCTTTTCAGCAGAACACTTTGGGAATATCCTGATAAAACATCGTCCTGGCAATATGGTTCTGAGGCTCTTAACTCGCACACAACTCAAAGAATCTGGTCAGCATCGTGTGACTACCACGTTCCAAAACCGCCTCCGGGTTTTCCGTCTCGCGAAAGCAAATTGTCTGGCCTGACTCGAGATGAACCGTTAGCTGTGTCACCGCATGGGGTTTCCTCTGAATCGTGAAATCGAGCAGGCGCATGCAAGCTTCCACCGGAGAAATGTACCGGGCGCTCAAGAAACGTAGAATCTCATTTGGTTCTCGACGCGCACTCTGCTGCCCTCCTCGGACTTCTTCCACAGTGAGTATAGCCATGTTGGGTCCTTTGTACACATACTTGTACAGGTATTTAACCGCAGTAATATTCGTGCACACTTCGACATTGATGTGGCAGCTGTACTTCTGGGATAAGTACGGGTTGTACGGTAGAACCCACTGGTTGATCGTAGCATTGTCGTATTCTCTGCCTTTGAACTTTAGAAAACCTTCTTGCCGTCGACGGCGTCTGTACACTGGATATCCGCTGGCATTGGCCTGTGTAACTTCTGCTAAGGGCTTCGGATATCCTTTGGTGCACTTGCCGTCCTTCATACACGCGCAGGAAGGGTTTGCAGGCCCGCATGGACCATGGAGCATGCATGACATGACCGTCTCATACAGCTGAGGGTTTGTATCCTTATCTGGGATCTGAGCTCATACCATCTTGTCTACGATCTCGCGGGTTCGAGGTTTGTCTTCGTCAGCCAAAATAACCAGTACATGAGCGTGGGGGAGGCCTCGTTTTTGAAACTCGACAACGTAAATCCGCGCGCGCACTCGCCCCAGAACGCCTTGGTTTAAATCGTCAAGCGTCGCTTGCAGTTTCTGCTGCCACACGCGAGCCACGATGTCTGGTCGATCTTGAGCTGTCTGGATATTGGAAGGTATCGCTTTTAGAATCTCGTCCCATTTGGGGTTGCATGTTTCCGTCAGGAAGACGTCGGGCCGTCCATACTCCCGAACAATTGCCATCGAATCTTGATACGACTTGTACATGGACCGCGAGCTACCCAGGTGTGAAGCCGGTAGAATGATACGCTTGCCAACCTGATTAAGAAAGTGGGTTGGTCGTCCTCTGCTGCCTACGTCCCGGTCCGGGTGCACCAATCTGTTCTGGGCCCGGTCATATTCCGACAGCAGCACTTCTCCTTCCGCCAGAGCCAAAGTATCCTCATTGAGCAAAGCGTCTTGAACACCCCTGTATTGATCGGCGCGAAGTGTTTTCTGATTGTCGGCCACCCAGCGAAGCTGTTCTTGCTCACATTTTGCACGCTGATCTACACACCACTGCTGAAATAGACGCCCACCTTGGTGGAGAGCGGACTGATCATCCACTTTCTGGTGGAGACGGAACGCGACGTGTTCACGAAGCGACATCGCCTTCTTGTTTCGATACTCAGCACCATTCGCGAACTCGTCTGTGTAGGTCCAGCCCTTCTCTCCATATGGAAGGAGAAGCGGGTATTGGAGTGGATCGTAATCGGCGTGAGTCTCGTACAAACGTATCAGTCTTTGATCGCGTGTAAAGAGTAGTAGATCCCGAGGCTGAGCCAGGTTGCCATCCTCAATGAGAGTCGCAGCCACTTCAGACACAGTGGGGCGGTTATGTGTCCTCGGTCGCGAGGAGTTGTCATGCAGACGGAACACCAAGTCTACTGGAGACTCCGTGTTGTGTTGGCGAACTTGCTGCCCAAAGTGGAGGAACCGTTGCGCTAATGGGTTGTGCTCTGCCATCATTTTCTCGATGTCTAGTAGTGCAACACGATCCAGATCCGCGAATATACCAAGACGTCGCTCCGCGCGGCGTTTGCATGTCTGGATCCACAATGTAGATCTGCGCAAACTTGGGTGCTACCCGCACGCCTGTCCGACGGTCTATGTGGGAAGGAGGGACCCTAAGTAGTGTCCCATAGCCCCCTTGAATGC
>NW_003303719.1:49573-57414 GCF_000142945.1 Phytophthora infestans T30-4
TTCCTGCCAGACAGCATGATATCGCAGACTCGCCAGGCCACTTCCAAGCATTGCAGATCAGACAAACGGTTGTAGCCGGAAGCTTGTGCCGGCCGCTCACCACGTCGTCACCCGTTATCATGGACGCATCGAAGTCTTCGAGGGATATAAGAGCGTGCCCATGTCGGATGCATTGGCGTCGAGTGCGCACCCGCTCGAGTTCTTGCTGGCGCTCGTCTCCTGCCTGCCCAGCTCGTCGATTGGATTGCCGTTGTCGGTCTAGGGCGTGCTCAGCTACCCGATCATGTTCATTCAGTTCTGCTCTGTGTGAGGCTTGCTGCTGCCGATTCTGCTCCCGTTGTTCCTGAAGCTCTTCTCCACGTAGCCGAGCTCTTCGGGCACGCTTACGCTCAGCGTCTTTCTTCCTCGATCGATCACGTTGAGAGAGCGTCATATTGGCTCGTCTCGTACGGGCCCGTTCCGCATCACCGGCACGTCGTCGTTCTATCTGGGATAGTTCATAGAGTAGTGTGCTGGAATACGCATACTTTGCCAAAAGGCGGCCGTTAATTGCAAAGGCTGGTTATTGATAGGCTATTACAGCCCCCATCTCATCTGTCGGTTAAAAGAGGCCAGTTACGGTACCCCTCCTGACCAACTGCACGCACGCAATGTGCGTGCCCATCAATAACCATTAACGACCGGCTCAACTGGTTCGCTGTCGGGTTTGCGGTCAATGGACCAGGTGCCAAATGTGCTCTCGCGCAGAGTGGGCGGTGGGATAAAGCCCCAAGAACCCAGAGGGCTCTAGGACCAAATTTTCCTTAGCACGGCTACCTACTTGCAGGATAAAATCCCGCAAGTTTTAAGCTACCCCTTAAGCAGCCCCAGGAACCTCGGACTATCTGTGTATGTGTGTCTTGCTAGCTACTAATGTAAACTAACATGCATACACGCAGCGTACCTTGAGTAACGTGGCGTTCCACGGCTTCCGTTTTGAAAATGGGGGCAAAATGAAATTTGAACGGAGCATTTAAGTACGATGTGTTGACCACATACAGTGTGTACACCACATATTTCAATTTTAGCGAATCGAGGCCGCCTTCGCTGCGCTCGGCAGCCAGTAGAACGCGCGTATTAGCGTGAGTTTTATTAACCCTAGCCGCGGACGGACTGACAGACAACACACTCCACTAGAGAAGTAAGATAATGCAATAATATTTTACAGAAAATACCGGTCGGCGGCTCGCTGCAGTAGACGTTCAAGGGCCCGTTTGCAACTCACGTCAGACTTCTTGCTCTCCGCGTAGGCCTCTATCCAGTCAGGGTAGTTCTATTGAATAAACGCAATCATTCCTGATGTAGTAAGAAATTACAAGAGTTAAACAGTAAGAGTAAGTAATAATAAAATACTATGAAAATTAAATAACTCACTTCTTCGTCGCGGCGTACGTCTTTCATGTACGTCAAAAGGGCAGAGGTAAATGGAAAGCTTTCCTTACGTCCCTGCCCTTTGGTCGTCTTGTCCAACTTGTTCCCCTCGTAGACGCGCAGCTTGGCCCCACCGACCCACCACCTATGCACCGTGCCGAGCGGGTGGCCCAGCTTTTCAACGGCGGCAGTGAGCCCAATCCTCTCAATGAGGTCGACTGCCGCCAGCTTTTCTTTAATTGGGTAGCCGCGCTGCTTCTTCGTCCCTGAGGTGACGCAGGGCGCGTCACCGGGCTGCTCTCAAGCTGTCTATCGCTTCTTAGAGTAGGTGCCATGAGGCAACTGACACTATAGTAGCAGTAGAAGTAAGAGCAGGTAGAAGAAGTACGTTTAACACAGTAAGTGCCGGGGCAAAGCTCGACAGGACCGTGGCGTTCTGGTGTGGGGCAGTTGCTTGCTGCAGATAGCAAAAGCCGAAGTAAAGCACTGTCACACACCCGAGCGCCAGCGTTCCGCAAAGTAGATTAGTTCATAGTATCTTCAAGTAAGTCTATAGTAGACATCAATAAGATGCCGTCCACTGCGGCAACACTTGTGCAGTGGCTCACTGCCAGCCATGTCTCGATGCATACAAACATCAGTATGTTTGTACTCGGTCCCGCTGCAGTCGCGAAGCCGGAGTGCAGCACAGGTGCATATGATTGAGAGCAGGATCGGGACTTGTACCGTAGCATGTATCGTAGGGACTTCAACTCACACTCCCACATGATCTCGGCGACGTGAGCCAAGTCGACGCGATCACACTCGTAGCTACGATCGCGAACAAGTCACCCGTACTAAGCTCGAAAACAGGATAGGTCAAAGCTCCACGCGTACAGCCAGCCACGCAAGTGTAGCATCAGTACGTATCCTTCTCCTTGGTCATCAAATGTTGCAGCTTGAGCAGAAGCATCTAGTGATGGCGAACAGTCGTCATAGCAGCCGTAGTTGAGGCACTTGCCTCGCGTGTCGTTGCGGTGGCATATTCACTGTCCTTACCGTCCTTCATCACAATCGGTAAGACTTTCATGACCTTACGAAAGCGCGCAAATTTCACGATAGCAAGCGCTTTTGTCATCGTGTCAGCCACCATGTCCTCAGTACCGACGTGCTGCGTAGTGAGCTTTTCTAGCTCCACGCTACGCCGCACCATGTGGTACTTGTTGTCGATGTGGTTCGACTTCGAGTGCTTGCCTGGCTTGGTGCTCAACGAGATTGCTCCCTCGTTGTCACCCAGTAGCAACGGTGTTGGGTGCTTCCAGGCTAACTCATTGCATAGACCAGCTAGCCACAGTAGATCCTTGGTAGCTTCTGACATCGCCACATACTCAGCTTCACACGTGCTTAGTGCGTTGATCTCCTGCTTCCGTGAAGCATAGGAAATCACATTGCCATCCAGCATGCTAACGTAACCGCTGATACTGCGGCGATCAGCAGGATCGTTTGCCTAGTCGGCATCAGAATAGCAGCAAATGCGAACACTCGTTCCAAGTTGCACGTCCATCACAAGTCCGTAATCATTCGTAGCCTTGAGGTAGCGTAGTACTCTTTTGGCTTGGGCAAAGTGTGAATGATTGTAGTTCGCTAGGAACTTGCCAAGATGTCGCGTCGCGTGTGCAATGTCAGGCCGCGAGGCACTGACTAGGTACTGCAATGCACCTACTATTTCTCGATAAGGCATGTATTCCTTGCTCGTAGGTACAGCCATTGTCGAAGGTGTCGCCGACCCAGGTGTCGCACACCCATTGCAATCCGACATGTGGAAACGTTTGAGGATCTCCAGTACGTACTGCCGCTGACTGTAGATAATCTGTCGGCGCGGCCGATTAATGAGAGTCTCAACTCCCAGGAGATACTTCACTGCTCCCATCGTAGTCAGCTCAAACGTCTCCTGCAAGGAAGCAGCAACTTCCAGGCATACTTCACGTGGTCCCATCAGCAGTAGATCATCCACGTAAACTATCAACAAAAGTTTCACGTCACCGTTCTCTTTCAGTGCGTACAGACCATAGTCAGAGTCCATACGTTCGAATCCCATCGTCATCAGCTTTGCGTGTGATGTCTTGTTCCAGATATTCGGTGCCTGCTTAAAACCGTACATACTCTTGAGGAGCTTGCAGATAAAGCCTGGTCCGTCCACTTGGAAGCCGGGCGGTTGTTCCATAAAGATGAGCTCCTCCAAATCTCCGTAGAGAAACGCAGTCTTCACATCGTATTGTAGAACCTCCCAGCCACGCTGCACTGCATAGTAGATGGCAGTCCGAATGGTTTCGAATCGTATCACTGGTGCATAAGTCTCGCAATAGTCCACCCCCAGGCGCTGCTTAAAGCCGTGGATGACGAGGCGAGCTTTGAATCTCTTGATTCTCCCACGCTCATCTCGTTTGACTGCAAACACCCAGCGACACGTGATAACTTTGACGCCCTTGGCTACCGCTCGTGGTACCAACTTCCATGTCTTGTGGCTCTTCAGTGATTGCAACTCTGCAAGCATGGCTTCTTTCCATCGCAACCAATGCTTGCTCCGACGCGCCTGCTTGTAGGTGGTCGGGATCTCCATGTCCATGCCAGTAGCCAGCACATGGCCCACCACATAATCTCGTAGTCGTACGCTCTGTTTCTGCCTTCGTCTTGGGCGTTTTAGGCGTGGCTCGACCGGTGGCTGTTGCTTCTCAAATCCGGTCACCTCTTCCTCAGTTGAAGCAGGTTTCTTTCGCGCTCTTCGCTTGCGCTTTTATTTTGCTTTGGTAGCCACTTCTGTCTCCTCAGCCGGCTCTTGCATGGCAGCCGGTGCAGCAACACCAGGCTGCGACTCAGCACTGTTAGTAATCGCATTATCACTAGTCGTAGGTGAGTCAGCCGTCGACGCTCTCCCACTGAAACTCTGCACAGTCTCAGCTGTAACGTCTGCTACTGGTAGCACTTCAAGTTGTTGAGCAGTGCACACGTCCTCCTTTCCAGGCAGATATGTCTCCATGCTCGTCTTTATCCGTGCCACCGGAACAGTCTCAGGTAATTGATGGTCGCCATCATGGAATGCATTCTCCAGCAACTGCTTCACGTACGTCCCGTTCGTCGTGCATTCTTTATGGAAGCGCACGTTGCTCCACGAGCAGTGACCACCTGAGCTGTTTCCAGATCAAGAAACTTGTAGCCAACAGTAGTGTCACTGTAACCGAGTAACAATGACAACTTTGCCCTTGGTTGAAGCTTCACTTTCTTTTGTCTTGATTCCGGAGGCACACGCACATGTGCAATACATCCCCAGATTCGTAACTCATCGACATCAGGTGCACTTCGAAATAGCTTGTGAATCGGAGTGACCAGCCCCAGTGGCTTTGTCGGTAGTCTGTGCAGTGTGGCAACTATATGCAGTAGTGCCTCACCCCACAGGGTATTTGGTAGACTCGTAGCACTTAGCATAGCCCGAACACGAGGCATCACGATGCCATTTGCTCTCTACACAATCCCGTTTTCTTGTGGTGAATAGGCGTTCGTGAATTGTTGTTCGATACCATTCTCTGCACAGTAATTGGCCAGCTTAGTACTCGCAAATTCGCCGCCTTGGTCCGACCGCAATCGCTGAACCGCAAGTTTGGGTAGCTTCGTCTTCAGTTGAGTCAACAGCACCTTGATGTGCCAAGTCGCTTCACTCTTCTTTTTAAGTAAATACGCCCACTTGTATCTAGTTGACTCGTCAATGATGAGAAGAAACATGATAGCACCTCCAATCGTAGGC
Source organism: Phytophthora infestans T30-4 (assembly GCF_000142945.1). NCBI lineage: Eukaryota > Oomycota > Peronosporomycetes > Peronosporales > Peronosporaceae > Phytophthora > Phytophthora infestans. The sequence goes on from NW_003303719.1 coordinate 54,762, forward strand.
TCGCTCACCGTACAGATATCCATCATGAGTGTCTCTAGTGGCTTGGCCTTTCTCACCAATATTCGTGAGTACGTCATGCGTCTCGATTTGCTAGCCGCACATGCAACACATTCGTAGGAGCTAAGACCATTCGCATTCATCTTTACTCCAACATTGAGCTTGTTTGAAAGTACTCTCACAGTGTCCATACTGGCGTGACCAAAACGCCGGTGAAGCAGCTCCATGCTCTTCTTGCTGTCAAAGTTCTGCTTCAGTGCCGCCATCGCCATTACGCCAGACACTCGCTCAGTACGTAGACGATAGATGTTCTCGTGCATTGCAAACTTCAGAATAGTCCCAGGCTTGGACATCCAGGCCGTACGCTGGTCATGCGAGCACGTCAGCTTGTACTTCCCGGTCATCTGCAGATAGCCTAGACTGATAATGTTCACTTTAGCGTTGGGAGTGTACACCACGTCGTCCAGTAGCCGATCCTCCATCATTCCAGCTGCCTTGATTGTGGGCAACTGCATTGACTTGCCATGATCTGGTTGATACATCGCAGGGTGGACCAGCAAATCGACGTGGAGAGTGCCGAGGTGACATGTCACGTCTACGATTACCATCACGGTAATCATGTTCATCATAGCTTCTGCCACCACCACTAGTAGGTGAAGGACCACGCTCACGAGGTGGCCCATCACGCCACTGCTGCTGCTGGGGCGGCTGCGGTCCATAGCGGCTTGGTGGGTCATTACGCCACTGCTGTCGTGGCTGAGGTCCATAATGACTGGGTGGTCCACGAGGTGGCGAGCTCAAACGTCCACCCCATCTCGGTGGAGGTGACGAACTGCGTCTCGGTGGCCCCCACGGCAAAGCATCAGTGCGTCCACGAGGTGGCGATCTGCCACGCCAACCTTGCATACCAGGTGGTGACCGACTGCGTCCTCGATTGAAGTACATAGGCTCATCACGAAGTGGAGAGCGTCCACGTGCTTCACGTCCGTACTGACGTCTTTGCTGATACGGACTCAGTTGCATCTGATTCCCATAACTTTCGCCATGTCCTTGGCTTCTGAGTATGTCCGAATGGATCTATGAATGCCATCTCCGCGCACGAGCGGACCCCTTGTGATCCACCCTTGTTGTGCTTCGGCTCAGGCAAAGGTTCAACATTCGACACGCCCTTCAGCTCTTGACTGATATGGAGCAGTATCTTCTGCCAGGTAGGTACTGATCCTTGAGACTGCACGCCCTCCCACTGGCGCTGCACAGCGTCCGTCACAAGTGTCTGCACCGCTTGTTGAGCTGCAACATCAGCTAGAGCAGATACTGCAGGTGGCTTCTCTTCCAACTCCAATTGTTGCGAGGTAGCCAGAGTACCATTGAGGAGGTTCAGTCCTGCTTGATCATCGTCATCTGGGCTTGCAGGAGATGTGAGCGAGTACACTGGTGACGCCTCCGCATCTGGTGACGCATTGCCAGTTAGGTCCACAGTCTCCGTGTCACTTCCCGCACACAACGACACTCCAGTAGTCAGACCTTGAGAACCACTCTCACTTGCACACGACGTACAGAGCCAACGAGTGAAGCAGGCGGCTTCCTGCTTTGCTTCTTCTCTGCAAGCTTTCTCGCTAGTTCTGCCTTGAGTGGTTTGCCTGTCTGCTCCGTGCATTCAGCGTACCAGTGACCGTCACCACTGCAGTTGACGCACTGGGTACGCTGCTTCTTGTCGGCCACAGCCTCCATTCGCTTGCGTTGCAGCTTGCCGCGCTTGCGATTGTTGCCGTTACTCCTACTCGCACCTTGACCACCAGCGACATGGGCCACCTGCATAGGGCGTGCCACAGCAGTAGCCGGCCTCGACTGTAGCTCGAGCTGGTTGCGGGTTCTCCTGTCTCTACTGTGTTATCGTCAGAAACCCACTCTTTGACACCTCCGTCCAGCACCTTAAGTTGCTCGAGTGGGAAGCCATAGTGACGGAAGACCCACCACATGCGCGTGGCCTTGAGACTCATTTCGTCGTCATAGAACACGAGCGTCGCGTGTTTGGGGACTCTCAGCTCCTTCACCACGTCTGCAAATAGTTGTGAGCTCACGACGCCCGTGGACTGCGGCGTCGGGTCCTTGAGCAATGATGATGCCAATGTGAGGGGAAGAGCGTCGGGGATGTGGCCACGGGGATACGAGGCTGGGTGGTTGCAGTCAAGAAGCAGCAGCTCCGTGTTACCAGTCTCCTGAGTGTTGCGCACCCATTTTGAGTCGACTAGAGCTGAAAAGGATCGATTTGATGCAGCGAAGCGGCGCACAAGCTGAGAACGAGCATGCAGCAACAGCAGCATAGTGTGATAAATGGACAAGTGGAATGATAAAACGTGTCAATTACAGTTAATTTGGACAGAGCCACATATTATACTACTTTTCCTTTAATACAAACTAGTACTACTTCATAGTACTGTGTTTATTAGGTCCTGAAAAACTATTGGTAAATAGTGTTTTTAAAAACAATTTTCATGAAACGACGAGTTTTGTGACTTCCACCTACTTCAAGTATTATTTAAGAATTGAAATATCTAAATATTATCGCTCTAATAGTATTGTGCACCACTAGTAGTAGTACAATTTGTATTTTTACACACAATATGGATAAAAAAATTAAACCTTTTTACCTAAA